>NC_138727.1:10318431-10493132 GCF_965113295.1 Leuciscus leuciscus | reverse complement strand
GTTTAATATGACCTGGAGGATTTTGTGAGATTCTGCCTGTTTGTCGCTCTTTTAAGAAGAGAGAACTTTCACACTGCTACTAAATTGTATTACATAAAGCACCGACCATGCTTAAATTTAGTATCTCTGTTGATATTATATGGTTTGTGAAAATGGGAATTTAATAATAGGCTTCTGCTAATGTTTAAAAGAAGCTGTGGTGACTTGCCAAGAAAAGTGAAAATAGAAAACTGTTGCATAACAACTCTCTCTCTCTCTCTCTCTCTCTCTCTTTCTCCCCCTCTCGCTCACATATAAACTCATCAGTTTATTCAGTGATAGTGTGGACAGTTGCTGGTTTACAGGTGGCCACAGCTGTGGGGGAAATGGATCGCTGTTAATCAGGTTGGCATGAGTCCTGCGGTATCATATGCCTCTAATGTATGTGGGCGTGGATGTGGACGTGTCAAGTGTCAGCAGTTGTCTGCTTGAGTTCTCACTGGAAGCGTCTGGATGGGTCTCATATATCTGTCTGTGGTTAGCGAGCTACACAAACACTCTCACAGATTGACACGCAGAGTGAATGCGCTCACACACACCCTTTAGATAACTCAGCGTTTTACCCAGGGAGAAACAGGATACTTTCTATAACTTGATTTTAACATAAGTGGTAACAACTGGAGCAGGTGGCAGCTCTTTATGTGTATATATGTGTCTGGGGCGTTTTCCCAGAGGAGGCAAGTGAAGGCAGTGCCTGCTTGAAGAATTAAAGCAGACGATAAATTCATCAGTAAAAAGTAGGCCTGGGCAATATCGCAAAAACAATAGTAATTTTATTTTATTTTATTTTTTTATT
The DNA here is from genome assembly GCF_965113295.1 of Leuciscus leuciscus. NCBI lineage: Eukaryota > Metazoa > Chordata > Actinopteri > Cypriniformes > Leuciscidae > Leuciscus > Leuciscus leuciscus. The sequence goes on along the minus strand of NC_138727.1, from coordinate 10,492,297 downwards.
GAGGGTTTCATTATTTTGATCATACAGCCATTGAAGCCAATTAGATTCAAAATCTAAAACAAATCTAGTAAAAATAAATAAAATCAAGGCATGTTTTCTATAGTATTTTTCACAAAATTAACATAAGGCAGATTATTTAATCTATAATCACCAATATAACAATACATAATAGCCTACTAAACAGCAATTTGTATGTAGATAGATTTTTACTTTTTAATTAATTTAATGTCAGCAGGAAATCTTTGCAATTATGCTGTGTATATTTAATATAGGCTATATAAAATGCTATAATGCTCAGTGTTTTAATTTATACATACAAAGTAGGGGTGTAACGATACACTCATATCACTGTCCGATACAAACCACGATACTGAACTCACAATAAGATACTATCGCGACATTTTATGGCAAAATAAAGAAGAGTTTTTATTATTATTATTATTATTAGGCTACTATTATTACTTTATTATTTTTAAAATAATATTATTATTTTATTATCAGGACCCACATTCCCCTAGCCTGACTACGTCAGACTTCGTACTTCCGCTCAATTTCATTTCGCTTCTGTACTCAGTCTGAGACAGCGTCATAGCTTTCCGTTTTCCTCCGGCCTGAAAACAGCCGGGCCAATCAACGAACAGAGGGCGGGCTGAGAGCCGTGACGTAGACGCTGATTGTACCGTGGATGCATAGATTTACTTCACATAATCTGCAGAAGTCGTTCACAGCCATGTTCACTCCGGTGTTTCGCTCGATGGTTTTTGTTTTCGCATCATATGTGTGTTTACAGTGGAAGTTAGATGCGGCTGAGCATGCGCATAACACACGCCATAACCAAACATTATGTGATTGGCTTACGGGTAACCAATGATTTTAAACTTCAGACAAGCGCCCCCCCGCGAGAGAGAAAACACTTCTCTATTATGCCATTCCAGACTCTGTCTACGAAGCAAAGCAAAGTAGCAGAGTTTGGTATTACCAGGCTAACATTCCCCCATTGCATTATTATACATTATATTCAACATTATATGTAGTAATGTCACTGAAACTTATATGCGCATTGTTGTAAATCTGTTCATCATATGTCATTGTGTCTCTTCAGGAGACTTGGATTTGGATTAGACCACTCGATTGATAATTTTTACTATGCCTTTATTACATTTTTTGGATCTTTTAAGTTTTAGAGGAATGGACTTTAAATGGAGGGACAGAAATCTCTCAGGTTTCATAAAAATATCTTAATTTGTGTTTGGAAGTTGAACAAAAATCGTAAAGGTTTGAAACGGCATGAGGGTGAGTACATGATGACAGAATTTACAATATGCCTTATAAATACAGTAAGCTGAGTCCTGGATAAAACTAACTCTATATTGCGAATCATTGTTTACATCAACGACAGGCCTACATAATCTAATTTTTATATCGCAATATCTTGATATAAAGGTGTATCTTTACATCCATAGCACACACACACACACACACACTCTTCTGGGCAAAAAATAGGCTTAACACACTAAGCTTTTTATTGTCTTAAACAGGGCTGAAAGTTTTGAAGCACATGCCACACTATTGTCGCACAAGAATAAAACGTTTTTTACCATCTCTGAGAAAACCTCAACTTAAGTGCAGTTCACTTAAACAGGCATGTGACTGACAAAGCACATTAATATTCAAAACAGGGCACACAAAATACAAGCCTTAGCAAAACATGTTTTCAGACAAACATTTTCTTAATTTGCCAAAAATGGCAGATTGCAGGAACATAACACCTCTTGCTTAAAGGGATACTTGAGGATTTAGCATTAAGCTTTGTATTAGTAGAAAACCTGTAGTATTTTCGAATTACTGTGCTTTCTACACTCATATCCTGAGATGAGAGATTCATATATTTTTTGTCTGGAAAAAATCCTCAGATGACGCAAAAATCGTCATTTTGCGTCATCGGAGGATTTTTTGGCCAGAGGCTAAAGACTACAGCCAGTAGGAGGGGCTGTCCCGCATGTTCTCAACCCGCCCATAGGAGGTGGGATCTCACTCACAGAATGTACACAGTGTCAGCCGTCTTTCTTTGGAAGCTAAGCTAGCAGGCTCTTGTTCTGTGGAGAAAACTGAGTAGTAGGAGAAAGCTGAGTAGTAGGGGTTACCAGCCTCTTTTTCCCGGTCATGTCCGGCCGTCGAGATCGTCCAAAATGTCCGGGATTCGGCTTTTGGTTTCTGCAGTCGCCATTCATTGTTTACATGCACACCTTTTGTTTCAATCTAACTGAATTCATTCCGATTGGTGAATCTGAATGTAGTGTTTACATGAACGCTAAACAAGTGATCGGTCGATGTGCGTTTTAACATTGCTAAGAAAATTCCTGCTCCTCCGTGAGAGATACGAGATCGCCGCGTCTCAGTAATCACGCCACCGGCCTCGCGCCGTTCTCCCACGGCCCTCAGCCTCGTCCTGCTCGCCACAGTAAACATAATGAATGGCGACTGTAGAACGCAAAAGCCGAATCCCGGACATTTTGGGCGATCTCAAAATACCGGGCAAACTCGTCACGGAGTCTCACTAGAAGCCTAGCCGCCTTGTTTTCAACTGCGCTCTCTTACCAGTAGGCGTGGCCTCCTAGGGCAGCAAAGCAAGTGCATTCTGGGAGTTGTTGTCTCTCATCCACATAAGCCAAAAATAAATTTTCTGGCTTTTCTCAGTCTAGAAAGCTCCAAATTCAAATATAATTTCACATTTCTTCTACATAAATGACCTATTTTAAATACACATTCATCTTTCCAGAGGTGAAGTATCCCTTTAAGTCAATTTTGTTTATATAGCCTAATATCACTAATCACTAATTTTGATTGAGCAATTGAAAATAAAGCTTAATTTTCCTATAAATCATTAGAAAGGTCTAACATTTATTATAAAATATTAAATTATTAGGATAAAAATCTGTGACTCTCATAGAAAAATCTCATCGAAATTATAAAACCGATCACGTTCCAGGAAATACCTTATACAAAGGCATCCAGGTTTTGCTGCAGCAGAAAACCCAGATAAAGATGTTTTGACTGATGAAACATGAAGACAATAAACATATGGTTGCGACAATATGTTCTTCTAGACATCTCGGGTATTTTCATAAGCATAAAGTATTTATAAAATGCAGTGCTAATCGACATACAGTACACTGTAAATGATTTCTGTTGTTTTCACAGTATTATTGCTGTATTTTCAGTGAAAGTTTACTGTAGAAACAGTTTACAGTAAGTTGCTGTCAATTTTATAGCTTTTACATTATTTTTGCTGTATTTCCAGCTTTGTCACCGTATAACTATTTACAGGAAAGTTGCTGTCAATTTATGCTTTTCTTTGGTGGGGGGAAGAAAATAATTACAGTAATTCTTATACTCCTGTTAAATTGATGACAGTATATTCCAACAGACAAGCCCGACAGAGGACATTTTTTGGTTTATTGAGGTTATTTCAGCTTAGGAATTTTATAATACATCGTTTCATAAGGTAACCCATATATTAAGGCATTTAGAATATAGTTAAAAAAAAAGTTTAAGTTTGCTTGAGTGTTTTTTCTTCTTTTTTTTCTTTATGGTTGCCAGATTTGGTCACAAATCCAACTAATCTCAAAGGTTATAGCCTAAAATGTTTGAATGGGAGATGTAGTCCCATCCAGTGATCAATAATATAGGCAATATAAAATAGATAGAAATCGATTTCCATGATTTATTATTATTATTATTATTTTGCTTTAGATTTACACACTTAATTACATAAAGAGCGAATCGCACGGGATATACACCTGGCAACCAATCATCTAACCGTCAGCCGTCAAACTCGAATTTTCCATTTCATCCTGACTGACTTCGAGGACGGAGCACGCAGAACCAGCAAGAACTAGCCAGGTAAGATGTAAAATTGTATTCAAAATCTTAAAAATTTGTATTTCTAAATGTTCCACCACTACAAATGTGAAGATATTCGTTTTACCATTAACTGTTAAGTATCCTAATCGTGGTGAGTTTGAAAGGTAAAGTTAAGGTAACGTTAGCTTTTTAACGCGAACATTCTAGCCAGTTAACGTTAGCCAAATACTAGTTATCACAAGGTTTGATGTTAATGTCAGTTATTATTTTCAAGTTTAGAACAAAGTAATCGAAATGTTCTTGTTTCTGAACACTTGTGTGTAACTTAACGTTAACGTTACACTGTGTGTGTGTTGCCTGTCGCGATCGAGGCCTCATACAACATGTTAACATATAACGTTATAACATAACCCTACCGGTAAGTTATGTTCTACACTAATTGAATGGACAACCACAGTGTTATTAGTCATATTATACATTTTATAACGTCAGTACGATGCACATTTAAAGTGAATACACAGGCAGAGAAAGTCCCGCCCAATGAATTCTCGCGACTCGGCATTTCAGTTATTGAATAAGGCACTAAAATTCAAATAAGTAATCTCTCTGTGTACGTCTATGCAGTGTTGAATATGTTTTTCATTTCTTTCAGCATGTACAGTTGTTCGAGATTGCAGTGTGCTGAGGATGAGTTTTGCTCCTTCATTAAAAACAGAGGTAAGTCATTTTCAGTTATTGAATAATGCACTAAAATTCATAAGTAATCTCTCTGTGTACGTCTATGCAGTGTTGAATATGTTTTTCATTTCTTTCAGCGTGTACAGTTGTTCGAGATTGCAGTGTGCTGAGGATGAGTTTTGCTCCTTCATTAAAAACAGAGGTAAGTCATTTTCAGTTATTGAATAAGGCACTAAAATTCATAAGTAATCTCTCTGTGTACGTCTATGCAGTGTTGAATATGTTTTTCATTTCTTTCAGCATGTACAGTTGTTCGAGATTGCAGTGTGCTGAGGATGAGTTTTACTCCTTCATTAAAAACAGAGGTAAGTCATTTTCAGTTATTGAATAATGCACTAAAATTCATAAAAGTAATCTCTCTGTGTACGTCTGTGCAGTGTTGAATATGTTGTTCATTTCTTTCAGCGTGTACAGTTGTTCGAGATTGCAGCGTGCTGAGGATGAGTTTTGCTCTTTGCTTGGCCCTGCCAAGTCTGAAGTGTTTCTAGTTTAATGAATTAAATTTTAATAAAGAATTTTAAACTGACTTCTGTGTGTTGTCATAATTGACGTAACATCTAAAAATCAGTAATGTAACTGTGTGAAATATTTTTTGCATACACAACTTTAGCTTTCATTCTTTTTTTAAGTGTGTAACAGATTGTAGTTAGTTATATGTTGTGTATATAAAAATACCATAATCAATTATACTGCATAGTAACTTTACAGTATTTTAAAATACAGTGCAAAAACAAGCACTGTAATTAATTTTACAGTATAAAAATGCTGTAAGTTATTATACGGTATGCTGTGAAGTACTGTTGTCAGATTTACAGTAATTTTACCGTGGAATAAAATACTGAAGCTTGCTGGATATTTGTTGCCAGTAAGTTACTGTTGATTTTACGTTAAATTTTTTACAGTGTAGCCTTTATCACTGTATAAAATACTATAAATATAATTTCTGCCTCATGCTATGATAAGCCACATCAGATCACAAAAGCAAGTTATTTCAAACACTCAACTGATGTTATAAAGTGAGTTTGGAGTAAAACGTCATTAAATGTTCTTTTTTTGTAGGACAATAGGTCTGTAAAGGCTTCTCATTACAAGTTTGGAAAGATGTTTGGCGCTTGTTGCTTTTGACTCAAACTCACAGTGCACAGTAGAGACTGAGCAGCATTTACTGTGAATCGATCAATCCGCTCTGATCATGGTTCTGCGCTCCACCATGAAACACGCTGCACATATATGTTTGATTTCAACTTAATCGTGCAGCCCTAGAATAACCTCACAAACAAGCAAGCACACAACAAATGCTCACTTCACACAAACAAGCGACTCCCTTGTAAATCACACTGTATCATACACGTTCTACTGTGGTAAATGTATTCATCGCTCATAGCATGTGCAATATATGTCGCACTGTATGGCCCTGGTCTTAATCACAAATATTATTGATCAGGAAATTAGCTAAATTTAAGCAACTGCATTACTTAAAAAGCCATTGTTGTCTCAGAAAAGCATAAAAGAAAGAAGTAAGTTTTTGGCAGAAAATGGGAAGTTGTGTATGTGATGAATCACAATAAAAGACGAGTTGCATTGTGATGCTCCAGAGTGCTGCCTTTGAAAATCTGCTTAGAAATATAATAATAAATGCATCTGAGATACGGAGGAAGAGGTGTTATTGTGTGGGGAGCCTTTTCAGCTGCTGGTTTTGGTGAGCTACTTCACTGTATATATGAAATATGTGGCAAATTTGAGGACCAGTTGCAAACATGGCCACATTCACAGGGTAATGAGCCAATCAAAGCGCAGTCCTTCCGACTTTCATGTGACTTTTTGCCTGCGTTTTTCCCTCACGTGAAATGGAGGAAATGCCTCCAGTGTGCTTTGATTAGTTCATAACCCTGCCAATGGGATAATGCCCGCCTATCATGTTCACAGCCAGTCTGCAAATGTATGTGAATGGGTCAAATGGATACAACTGTTATACAAATGACCACTTTTAGTCACACCATACAAAAACATTATAGTATTTTTATTTATTTATTTTTAAATGGTGTCACATATGACTGTAACCTTAAATCATGAAAACATCAAATGAAACTGGGACATGAGTTTGCAATGAACTAAATACAGCCAGTGAGACTTTTCCAACACACACCACCACTGAATGTGTACGCCAGCAACTGCATGTGTAATCTCTATTGTCATGAAGCAGCACTTCTTAGATTCCTTTCTTTATTAAATTCCCAGTTCCTCTCACACCAAATTCCCAATTTGTCCTCTGAAATTCCAACTCGGAACTAATCCTCTTTACTTCTAAACTTCTCATGGGCTGATTACTGATCTCTCTCTCTCTCTCTCTCTCTCTCTCTCTCTCTCTCTCTCTCTCTCTCTCTCTCTCTCTCTCTCTCTCTCTCTCTCTCTCTCTCTCTCTCACACACACACACACACACACACACACACACACACACACACACACACACACACACACACACACACACACACACACACACACACACACACACACACACACACACACACACACACATTCAGAATTCCTTAGACTGAAGTTAAGCTCTACCAGCGGCCTGCTTTATCCACTGCCCACCGTCTCCATTTCCACACTTACGTATGCTAATGAAAATGTATGCTAATGAGTTCCGCTTTTTAAAATCAATTTGGCTGATCTGTTGTACTATGTATAGATATTTTCCAGAGTTATACAGCACAGTTAAAATATCACTTTGGTCGGCATCCAGTTTATATTAATCGAGTTTCAGGCTTTAAATTAGTGTAGCGTAATTTACCCATTAGGCCAAATGTATCAGAAACTCTTTTTCTCTGAGATGCTTTCCTGTGGATTTGGCCTGTGTAAAAGTTTTTTTTTACACTGCATATCATGCTGATATCAAAACTCTCTTCAAGGTGGCTATATTGTATCTCTATCTCGTGTGCGTGTGTGTGCGTGTGTGTGTGTGTGTGTGTGTGTGTGTGTGTGTGTGTGTGTGTGTGTGTGTGTGTGTTAAATGGTAGATTAGCAAAGAACCTTTTTGTTGGTACTCCAAAAAGGAGCTTTCACATAAATCAAAGCAATTAAAGGATTATGTTACTGAATAGCACCAGATTTTGCATGAATTATACAGTACCAGGTTTTATGCATCATTTCTGCATATTTTTAATTTTCTTGAGTGCAATGGAGATATTTGTGGCTTCTTCCGTGAATATTTATACTTTATGCATTTGATGTGTTTGGATCTTCTGTGACTATCTTAAATATGCATCTAATCTGCAATCTTTTTTATTTTACTAGCTATTTAAAGTTATAAAAGACATGTATCACTATCCAATGATGTATTCATGTAAATATAGAAAATGAAGGACTTCAGTTAGTTGAAGAAAAATTTTATCAGTTTAATAATGTATAGCAAGGAAAAAAGTATTCTCTTTCTATAGTCTCTTTTAACTCAAACATTTTTATGAAAGTGGCTTGTTCAGTGTTATTTAAATGATCTTATCCACTGATGTATTCTAATCCGTCTTATTAGAGCTGTTCATTGAAAAATCTTCAATTCAAAGATTAATTTTCAAAAGCCGACCCTCAATATCAAGATTGGCCAACAAGGTAATTAAAAACCAGAAAAGCTGATCTCCAAGTACAGTAAATGACTGGTGAGCTTGTGAAACAACCAACTGCATGAAAGGAGTAACCATTCAAACACACAAAAAATATGTGGTGCTTTCAAGAACAGCATTCATCCTTTATTCAGGGATGTGATCTGTCCGTATTATATGGATTTCCGAATTTTCCGGCCTGAAAAGTATAACCCATGTGAATTGCGTAAATCTGAGGGAAAAAAAGGTTTTGGGTGGGTGCTGGTTACTGCATGATGATTGAAATCGTGAAATAGCCTTAAACAATTATTAAATAAAGTGCAAAATGTTGTTTTCTAATACTTTTATTTCATGCACACACTCAAAAATATGATATGTTGGCTTTTATTAACTTTTTTATGTCAACAGGTTCCACGTAACTGGGTTACGTTGGATTTATGTAACATTATTTATTTCAATAAACTTAAGTTAATTACATAAGGTTAATCCAATACTGTTTAGTTGAATAAGGTTAACAGTCTTAATTTTGTCCAAAACAATTAAGTTAAATTATCCTAAAATTCATATTTTTACATTCAACCAAAACAAATAATCCAGTTATATTAGTTCGGTATTTATGGAAGGGGCCACCGGAGGAAAATAGGGGAGGGTCATGTCTTTTTATTCTTTGTTGAGGGGAGGGTCATTAAACTTTTTTTAGTCTAGGGGGAGGGTCACCCAACTTTTATATACATGAAAACAGCAACATTTCAAAGTGGCTTGTTTGGTGATATTTTTTTCCATTTAGCTCCATGTTGATCTCGCGTTATCAGCCCCCCTTCGATATCAGATGGGTCTGACCCAACAAAAATCCAGTTTGGCGCTGTTTGACAGTGCGCGCGCACTTCAGTTCGCGCTTAGAAAAAATGCATCATGTCAGAACAGAATGCCAATGAAATGTTTACCCGGCAAAGCTTTAAAGCAAGAGCAAATAATGAACTTTTGTGATTGCGAATAAGTGCACTGTGTCCTGTGAGTGTAACTCTACCACTGCATTAACATGTGATGTGAACGTCGAGTTTTACAGTAGGATTGCGACTTGAGGCGCCAGAACTGCTGCTGACAGAATGTGCGCTGTAGCGCGATACTACCATATTTTAGTTCCATTCTTATTTTGTTTCCACGATGTGTAAGATGTAGGGCTACCACATCTTTAAATTACTATTAGTATTATTTAAGTTAACATAATAAAATACGTAGACCTACACCACAAAAACTAGTTGAGGATAAATTCGTTAAAATTGGGCGATTCCAGTGTCATAGACGTAACATTTGCAGTCAAAACTTGAAATATAAATTCTCAGAAAATGCATTTAATACCAATATTTTGGAGTCAAGACATTAGAAAAATAAAGGAGTCAAGACATTAGAAAAATATCAGTCTACACATTAAATTTTATATTTAATATGAGGGAAATACACATGTGACGTGACGTGACACAAAAAAATCTTTAACTTTTAGGTGGCAAAATATGTTTTAGTAATTCTTCTATAAATTACACTGTGCAAACCAAAAGATATATACCCACCGGATGAATAAAGATCGGCCTCCACAGAACATAAAATATTATTTTTATTTTATTTTTCGTGTTCGCATTTATGTGAAAAAAAAACAAAACAAAACAATGTTACGGGCGTGACAGTTCTCCATTATTGACGTGACTGCTTTGAAAGCGACTTTAAAAATTTCACAGAGACCTCAAACAGAAAGCACAAAGCCTTTCTTTAAAGTGAATTTCGTTTTTTTATTAATTGTATCTTAATTTTAATCAATGTTTCATCTGGATTTAATAAATAAGAAGTAAATATAGTAGAAAATAGATAATCACGGAGGCGCGGGCGAGTGAACTGGACTCTTGTCTCATAAATGAACCGAAACTCAGCGTAAGGTATGCTACTTGCCTCACAGACCTGAGAAATATATAGAAAGCTTGAAATGTCTACTTTTAAACAGAACAATTCAAAACGAAGGAAAACAGACTGCTTTCTGCTTATGAAATGTGCATTTCTCTCTGGCGTGTTCTGAGAAGATCGCGACGCATCGTCAACTTCATCTTTGCAGTCGACACAGAAAACACTTGTTTATTAATAAACAATTAAAATGTTTCCTTGCTATATTTGACATATTAATAATCATTACTTTTGCTGGTTCTTTGTGACAGCTTTTAGATGCTTTATTGGCAGTGCCACCCATGTTCACCATCAGCACCGAAAACATGATTTTTTTCAAATCTAAAATCAAAAATCGTGATACGAACCGAATCGTAGGTTTGGTCTATTCGTTACAGCCCTAGTAAGATGAGAAAGCAAGAGTTTATGGTTTAAAAAAAAACAAAAAAACAATGGCTGAACATCTTTGCCAAGCGCAAACCAGTACAGAAGTAGGCTAATCAATAAATTATCGGGGAGGGTCATGCCTTTTTTCACAAACATTTTGGAGGGTCATAGAAAAAATCATTGCTGGCGAAGGGAGGGTCATGTCTTTTTTGACAACAGATCTCAAAACTCCTCCGGTGGCCCCTTAAATAAAAAACGAACAGTCCCTTACATTGTGAGTTTATTCAATGAATACATTCACTTTTTCTTTTTTACAATTTTGTTGCCTTCACTTTTCAAGAAAAATAATTGTAAATTAAATAATAAATAATTAAAAATAAAAGCATGTTGCCTTCAAGTGAAAGGATTTATCAGATACTTATAAATGTGTTCTGCAAAAAAAGCAAGCAAACAGTTTATCAGTTGTTAAAAAGAAGACTATTATTCAAAGGAATGTAACATGGTTGATATTGAAACAAAAGTACTGTAACAGTCAACAGTGCAACATTATAAAAGAGCAGAAATGGTCCTGACCTCAGATTACAGAAGTTTATTTTTTAGGCGTAAATGAGTATCAAATCAAATCAAATCAAAGTTTATTTATAAAGCACAGTAAAAACAACAATAGTTGACCACTGTGCTGTACAATGTCATACTAAAAAAGGTATAAAATAAGTGATATACACATATGCATATATACACATATACATGTACACATGCACAAATATACATACATGCGTATATACACACAGTACACACCTATACACAAAAACATGCATAACACATACATACATACATACATACATACATAAATATAATAAAGACCGCAATGCAAAAAAAAGAGAGAATGAGTAGCCTGGATGCCAGCCGAACTTAGCCCCGCCCACAAAATTTCTTAGGTCGGGAAGTTCGCTCTGGACTTGATCCGTTGTAGAGTAATTATGCTCGAACCAGAGCTGTTCGGACCAATCAAATTGTCAGGGCGGGCTTTATACGATGATGGACAGATGATCAACAGTAACGTCACCAAAGAGCGCTAGGGTTGAATTCGTTTACAACAAAGATGACTGCCACTGGAGAATTGAGATTTCACGAGTTCACACTTAGATAGAATAAATGCATATTTGGCGTACTCTCCGAGGAGAGGCTCTGGGCTCGGTATTCGGCCAGAACCCAAAGTACTCCCCCCGTATTCCTGGCTGTGGAAGGACAAGCCGAGAGGGAGTGGAGGGATGCTGAAAACTGTCAAGGAATGTTAGGTGAGTTGACAGAGTGAATAAATATATGCTTCCTCTCATGCTGATAGGGTAGACATGGTAATTGTTTGATGACAAGTTGATTGGATTGATTATTTGAACGTGCTCCTCCCGAACTTTGTTTATGAGACATCACGTGTAGATTCTGCCATCGCGTCTGTTATAGAAGATATCGACAGCGCATTCATTTTAAAAGAGGAACAGAGAACTGCAATCAAGGCATTTGTCGATCGGAAAGATGAATGAAGAACATACGTCACTTACTCCGTTGCTCTGATTGGTTGTAGGTCTATCCAATTGAGTGCAGAGGCATTTTCCTTCCTAGTTCGGTTGAAACACGCCCCATAATCACAGCCCAATGGAGCAGTATCAGACTCATATTCTGACTAGAATCTGAGTATGACGACGTCAGGCTAGTAAATGAGATTAAGCATCAAAGAACACACATCTGCACATTGTTCAGGTTGTCATGTATTTAGATGCCTTAAATCATGATGCCAACATCTTTGTAAGGATCTGTAGCCTCTTGCTCCTTCATGTCTGACCACATAGATTCCTAGGGTGGTCTTGCGTATTGAGGTTAGGGCTTCATCATGTTCAACATCCTAAAAAAAGTCAAATACAAAAAAATAATAACAGATCAGGGGTGAAAGGGGGAGTTGGTTTTAGAGAAACATACAATAATTTTTAAAAATGTAAATCATTTACCATGCACTCTTTCACAAGGTTTGAGGGGCCCTCGTCCAGGTGAACGGCAAATGCTTTCAGGATGCATTCACCTTTTCCCAGTGGTGTCATTCTGAACAATGAGACAAATAAGCAGTGTTCAGAAGAATTAACACAAATGATCCCAAAGTGATTTCTACAAGAGCCAAAAAAATGATTATCTGCAACTGCATCTGTGAGGGCCTCATAATTCAGAGAACCAGTACAAGAAAACTAATAAGTGGTTCTAAACCAAAAGCTTTGCCACTGAAAAGCTTTTAAATAATCTTGGATGTCAGAGCTGTTCCAATTGTAGGTGCATAAATCACAAATCTGATTCTGCTGAGAAATAGGGTAAAGCGACGAACAAGCTCTGAAATTAAAACAGAATTAATCATGTATATATTAACATTCCAGAGCTTATATACCAAGCTTCAAGGGATACTTCACCTAAAAATTCTGTTTTTTTTTTTACTGACATTTATGTCATTCAAACTCCCAAAGTCTTTTTTTCTTCCTAGGAAATTGAATGTTGACCTGTTTTTCCTGCTCATTTCTGTGATGTCAATGGTGAGTTCTTCCCTCGAAGGTTCAGTAGCATCAATCAATTCCATGTGACTTTTTAAGCTTCAGAACAGGAACTCACCATTGACTTTTATTGAATGGACAGAAATGAGCAGGACAAACTGGACATAATTCACCTTTTTAGTAAAAAAAAAAAAAAAAAAAAGGATTTGGTGACATGAAGCTGAGTAAATAATGACTTAATTTTCATCTTTGGGTATACTATTGGAATTGATAGTGAATTATTGTCAGATTTAAAATGATGATGAATTTAGCAGAACATACCAGATCCATAACTGATAGTGTGAGAAGAGCCACAATCTCTGCATGTCACATGTAGGACTCCAAAATTCTGAGGAAACAAAAAATGAAGATGTGAGTCATCAAAGAATAATAATAATACAAAACAATTCTAGGTTGCCAACAACTAAACTCTAGTAAAATTATTTTGGATAACCTAACAAGCTTGATGCTAGATGCTACATCTTATTCAAATCAGTGGCAAACGTGCTTATTGCCATAGGCCTATGTGTTATTCTGTACTTCAAAAGTTTCAGAGTTATCATTTGACATTAAATAAAAATGCTCAACATTAAGGCAGTTATTAAAATTGATACTAAAACTTGATAAAACTGCTTTATTAGGGCACAACATGGAGAAGTCTTCTTAACCCTCTGGGGTCTAAGGTGTTTTTGGGGTCCTTGAGATGTTCTGACATGCCCTGACATTTGTGCTAATGAGATGAGATGAGAACGACTGATCTCTCTCTCTCTCTCTCTCTCTCTCTCTCTCTCTCTCTCTCTCTCTCTCTCTCTCTCTCTCTCTCTCTCTCTCTCTCTCTCTCTCTTTTCATACATATTACATAAACTGAGAATATTTGTTTTTATAAAAAAATTACTTCATTTAAAAGAAGAGAATTCAAGCTTCATGCCTGTGTGTCTGTATGCCTGTTTGACTGAGTATTCGCTGAGTTATAGTTCATTTTCGGACGCGTTTCAGAATGGACTACACTGACAGGGAGAAAGCATCAAATACTAACAATTTAATAAAAAAGTAATTTGCCATTTTTTTGTATGGGTGAATTGAAATATTATCAAAGTTAAGCGAGTTTAAAAGATCGCATAAGAGCTAAATAACACTAACAACAAGGTCAGAACCACTTGAGGAATACTGAAACTTCAATAAAATACCAACAAAATGCATGCACACATATCACCTGTTGACCAAAGTGCGGTACTGCAGAGGTAACACAACTGCATTTCGTTCATTTAACTTAAGTGAGTTGTGTAAATTTGAGAAATTACTTTTTCTAATTCTGTCAACACAGCTGTTTTAGTTTTAATGCACAAACATAAAAGCATTATTTAATTTGAACATAGTTACATTCTTTGGATCAACAACAGCCATATTTTTATTTTTTTGGATGCACGAGCTCGCGGCGGCATCTGCGGGACACTATTAGCATGTTAGCCAGGGTTCAAAGCGCCAAATGCAAGTAAAAATCTGTTGAAATGGTGTTACTCGCCAGTTGGCTGTTGGGGCGTGGTCAGGTTTTCCTTCTTTTTTGTCTTTAGCTGATCACATGCCTGTTTATTCTATTCCAGAATCAATAACACATTGTTTTTATCCAATTATTTATCTAGAATAACTTGTACTTTTTATTTACAAGATAATATAGTATGTCTAAAAGCTAGTATGTATAGCTTTGCACATTAAAAAAATATATATATATTTTTTTTATTTAAACTTTCTCCTTTTTGCCAAATTAGATTGGTCAGTTAGGCATGAAGTATGGGGTTTGTTTGAGTTATTCTGATACTAACCTTCCCTGAACTAAACATCCATATTGACTTTGATAGCAAGAGGTTTTTATTGCCTTTGATAGCAAGAGGTTTTTATTGCCTTTGATAGCAAGAGGTTTTCTTTAAAGGTCTGCTGTAAAGAAGGTGGTGTGACCTTGATGCTTGCTTTTATTTGGTGTATGTAAAATGTCTTCAATCTTAAGGAACTTAAGTTCTTTGAAAAACTTCTCGGTTATCATTGTTTGAGCTATTTTAGATGTGAAATCTCACAAATTCGTTAAGATTTATTGTGCAGTTGAAAAAGAGATGCATTTAACACATGTACTGTTCCTTGTTTTACATGAAGTGTGATGTCGCAATAATTGAATTACACATTTAAAGTGTTAAAACAGATGTTGAATAATTATCAGATAAATAATTGTCATCTTTATTTTTTTTGTAGTTCTAAAGATAATAATATGGAAGATATGCATCTAAATATCAATTTATTAAAAGGATCCTGATCACCCTGTCAGGGTTTATTTTATGAAATTGGACTGACTGTTGTAAATAAAGTTGTAACTAAGAAAATTATTTTGGAGTTTTACAAGAAAACAATAGTACATTTTACAAGAAAATATGGTCACACTTTAGTTTAGTGTCCAATTCTCACTATTAACTAACTATGAACTATGACTTTTGCCTTAATAGTTAGTAAGGTAGTTGTTAAATTTAGGTATTGGGTGGATTAAGGGATGTAGAATATGTTAATGCAGAATAATGCATTAATATGTGCTTTATACGTACTAATAAACAGCCAATATCCTATGCTAATAATAAGCAACTAGTTAATAGTGAGAATTGGACCCTAAAGTGTTAGCGAAAATATTTTTTCAGTTTTTCTACTTCAAATTTTCACGTCTAATTCAATGTGTTACTTGTTCCCTTTTAATTGTTTGTTACTTCATAAAAATGTCTGTGTAGATTATCTCTTTATATGCTTTATTTAGACTTTTTACATCAGGAATCATGATTCATTACATCATTAAAAAAAAATTCTAAAGTTCTGTCCAGTCTGCACTCCTAGTGATGGGTACTTTTTTTTGTGGTATAGTTGCTAAAAAAATATGATTTCTTTGTGGAACATGTCTGCCTAGACTTTTCACACTTTCCCTCCCACGCATGCAGCACTCAAGATACACACTTACAGGTCAGGATGTCTAGCTATATGCATAAATGACCACAAAGAGCCAGTTATCTTTGGAAGGCTCTTTGCACTGTTGGTTTTGTACTTAGATCATTGTCAATATGAGCCTTGATTTTTATATTCTTATACTTTATGTCAAATCCATAATCCTTTATTCATTTGTTGAAAGGGATAATACATTGGCAGTGGCTCTAGATTTAGAACGCTGCCCATTTTCGCTGACTTTTCCATTAGAGCTGGGGAAAAAAATCAGTTTACACAGGAAACGTTACTGAAATGGTTTTGCACACAAGGACCTCAGCAAGTATTCAGAGCTTTCAGAGGCTTTTGAATTAATCAACAATATTTGAGCATTTGACTTTCTGGTATTTCAATGTGCGGTTTAATTTATTGAACTGAACTTGGATCTTATACTAAATTATATGTCATTGCTGTCTGAAACTAAGTGATGTTGAGTTGAAAGTGGTCAAATATCAACATTTCAAATCCTCAGCTCTCTGAAACACTTGGACTGCACCTAGTGTCCATTTTGAAAACTTAATTTCAATATTTAAACAGAAACATGTTCTCTAAAGAGTTTCATTCTTCCAAATAGATTTGATATGTTCACTTGGATACAAACTTGAATTTGGATTGGTTTTCCAAAATGTCTTGGGAACCTTTAATGATAAAACTTAATGGTCAATCAAACATGTCCGCATCTAACCCTTTAGTGTGAAAACAACAGATCTCATGTGATTATGAGAGATGGTCACACACAGGATTTTTCTTTAGTTGCTTTTTGCTGTTAATGCAGCTCTTTGACCTTCACAATAGCAAGTTCACACTGATGTGTTAATGAGATGTCTAAGTCATGCATTTAAGAGTCATTCTATTTGTGGAGAGCTGTACGATATTAAAGCAGTCAAGAATGCAGTTTTCTGCTTTTCTTGTAAATATTGTTGTCAGATTAATAATATTAACAACATGATTGACAGTGACAGGTCTATTAGGCTGCATTCACACGCCATTTGAATTCATGGTGACTTTTAACAGTAACAGCCTGCCATTCAGACAGCAGCAGGTAATGAATTGATTTGGTACTCAGTATTACTGATATTTGTTTGTTTGTTTATTCATTTATTCATTCATGCAATAAGAAGGGACATTAATGATGATGATCCCATTATTGACAGTAAGGAAAGGAAAAGTTGGATGGGGACAAGAAAAAAAAAAAAAGTATATTCATTCAGAAACCTTTTTATTAGCGACACCGGTGGCCGCTAAGCGAACTGCAGCCAGCAACTTACTGCTCGAACCCAATCTACTCACGGCAAAGTTCTTGTTTTTTGTTCTTTGCTGAGAAGTTAAAAGAATTTGGAAATACCTTTGTAGCGACTATCTATAGACTATCAACAATAGATCTGGATATGTGAGATCAGACTATAGTTTGAATGAATCCCTTTTCTTTACATGACACTACAGCACAGAATAGCTCTTTCGGCATTATCCTGAACATTGTATAAGACTATCTATAGACTATCATCTATAGACTATCAACAATAGATCTGGATATGTGAGACTATAGTTTGAATGAATCACTTTACTTTACATGACACTACAGCACAGAATAGCTCTTTCGGCATTATCCTGAACATTGTATAAGCATTTACATTTACATTTATTCATTTAGCTGACGCTTTTGTCCAAAGCGACTTACAATTGCTATATATGTCAGAGGTCGCACGCCTCTGGAGCAACTAGGGGTTAAGTGTCTTGCTCAGGGACACATTGGTGTCTCACAGTGGATTTGAACCCGGGTCTCTCACACCAAAGGCATGTGTCTTATCCATTGCGCCACCACCCCTATAAGCATTCATTTCATGTGTCTTATACTTTCCCCTCCAAATACATGCAGAGTCCTTCACATAAAATTCAGTCGATAGGCTTTCATAGACAATCTAGGAAGTCAGGGAAGGTCTTGTTTTTTAAGTGTCGTTACAAGCTGTTCACACATTTGGCAATAAAAAAGCAATTAATACATGGAAATTCTCACATATAGCTCATTTAAGAAAAAATATCTGTATAAACACACATTAAATGCCATCAACTATTCATTACTGACTCACATAAGAAGGAATTATATGCCATCTGTTTTTTGACATCCTCATCTTGGAATGGGGTAAATTTTACTGGATGCTGTGGCTGTAGAAGAGTAAAAGAATGAGTCCCACACAGTTATACTGTACGTAATACCACTGTCTGACCCTGCCTCCACTTTCCACATTTAATGAAACTATTACTGCACTCAGACGCTGACTTGTTTGTCTTTAGCAGACTCAAACCCTCCCTTTTCCAAAATTGGGAAGAAAAAAAAAAGAACATTTCTCTATTCATGGTTCACAATCCAGAAATCCAGGAAAATGAGGTTATGGAACTGGATATGTGCCACGTGCTCGGTGTAGATTTTCCCTCTAGAAAAAGAAAGGAGGATAGAAGGGGTGGAAATAGATCTTAAGGAAAAGTTAAGGGTAAATATATAGCAGAAAGACCAGCTGTGTTATGTCAGTAGTTTAACGTCAGCCGGATTAGCAGTTTTATTTTCCTGCAAGCTGAAGTGGAATGTAAAAGACGGAGGGAAAGACACAGCTACTTGGAAAGGAGAAAGGGCAGCACAGTGTGACTGCTGTTAAAGATACTGGGAGAAACGGATAATTGGTGCGAGGTGTAAGCCTGTCAGGTCCTATACCTGTATTCACTGTGTTTATGTCTCTCTCGGTCTCGCTCTCCCTCCCCTCTGTCACGTGGGTTTTTTTTTTTTTTTACATTAGAAGTGCTTGCCAGAATCGTGGAAATTGCCTCTCACTGTAGCATGATTTACCACAATCAGTGGATTCATTCGTGTGGTGTGTGTGTGTGTGTGTGTGTGTGTGTGTGTGTGTGTGTGTGTGTGTGTGTTAATCATTCATCTGATTGATTTATCTTAAAAAGGGAGTGAGGGAAAAGCTAAAGGAAAGGAAAAATATGGCAAAAGAGGAGTGTGGGGAAAGACAAATCCTGGATTAGATCCTCTTCTCAGCTTACCATTCAACAACTCATTCCATGTGCCGCAACTAACTCCTTAAAGGGGTAGTAGTTCACCCCAAAATAAAAACGGTCATTTACTCACCCTCATGTCAGTCCAAACCCATTTGGCTTTATTTTTGTTGTGGGAACTTTTACGTTTCAAAAAGGACACTAAGGCACCAGGAAATTATGAATGTGGTCCATATCACTTGGGGGCTATATTTCAAAGTGTTCTGAAATCATATGATAGATTTTTGTTGACAATTTAAGCTGACAATATAAGGTCCACTTATAATGTTAGCCAAGATTTCACCACAATTAGTCATTGTAATTTTGTTTTGTGATCATTAGTTGTGACATTTTCCACTTTCTGAACTGTTTTTCTACTCGTCTAACCTTCTGATAGTATGTCTACATAGTGCTTTGAGCTCTTTTATTTCAAACGAGCAAACAGAATATTGTTGTTCAATTGTCTGTCCCTTTTAAAATTCCTGTCTAAAAATATGTTTTAATTTGAGGTCAGTCTGTTGCCTGATTGAATGCACATTTTAATCAGGCAACAGACTGACCTAAAATTTAATAAAAACTGTAGCAACCTTTTAGCAATTATGTTTCATTGAAACACCAAGTGATAGTTTAAATGTGAAGTGTGCGCCATAGAGTCAGCAAGACAACAGAAAACAAACAGTCATTTACAAAGTCTTCACTTGAACGCAGAAAATTGTGTGCTATAGGTTTTAAAAGTACAAAAAGTGACAAAAAAGTATTTTTCACATGAATACAATTGAAACTTTTTAACTATCAAACTGGAGCTCTGAAAAACTGCAATTTTCTAAAAAAAGGTAAGAGCGCAACACCTCCTGGTCTTTTGTGTCCGTCAGAAATCGGTTATCTGGTTGAGCATGGGCCATTTCACCACCAAATTGTCTGTTAAAAACCTAGTATATACTGTCGCACCATATGCTACTCATTTCTGTTGCAAAGTCTGTGAACCACTGTTAACTTCTACGTTATCCAGGGTAAATTTACAGTGTTGATGAAAAACACATGTAGGTGTATTTATTTATACTTAGAAATTTGGCTTCATGTTTCTTGATTATGTGTCAAGAGAGATTTCCTGGAAAGGCACAATAGCTAGGCTTACTTGCACACAAATTATCGGTTAATGACCGGATTGATGGCTCAATCGGACTGAAAAGCCTTCACGTAAACAGCTCAGACAGGCCGATTGAGCTCGATTTGAATACAATTTCGATCAGATTGAAAGGGGTGTAGAAGACCTGAAATAATCCGATCAACGGAAAAGCATTTAAACGCTTGAATCTGACTCTTTTCTCAATCGACCATGGTGTTGACAGAAATTGTGTCTTACAATCGTACGTGTGTTTATCTCACGTCTTGTGAACGGGTCATTGGAAGAGAATAGAGCATCTAATGACTACTACTTTGTGTTTTTTTGTAATTTTTTGGGAGCATAACAGATACGCATAACGCTATTGTTGAATGGAAAGGAACTGCATGAAAATCCTGCAAGCGTTCTCATTTTGAGTTTGGAATGATATGAGGGTGGGTTAATGATGGCAGAATTGTCATTTTTGACAGTATTGTACACATTTGTGTCTTTATATATTGGCAATATGCTAATTGTTGAATATTACTGTTAGAGACTTGAGTTTAGAAGTTCTGTTTCGACTATAATTCATATCATATTGTCATATAAGCAAATTTCATGACGGTTTATACTTACACAGCAGTTGCTAACCTTTGAATGCATACAGGGAATGACAGCACAATCACAAGCTCCACAGGTGTGTGTGTGTGTGTGAGAGAGAGTGTATCTTCGTACCCAAACGTCGTAAAACACCATCTAAACTAACAAAGTCGACAGCTTGCGTCCCAAGAGGGAATCATGTTGCATCTCACGGAAGAAAAACAAGTGGGAGCATGTTGCTCGATGTGGCTTTGTGATATTTCTTTGTCTTTGTGTGTGTGGTTTGTGTGTCACAGGCAGCTCATTCTAACAAAGCAGATGGAGAGAGGTTGGTATAATGGCTCCGGTGGGGTTTGTCCCCTGCTGATGACATTATCGCAGTGGCAGGTGTGATGACCTCATAGTGGGGGACCTGATCAGACTCAGACTCGAACCTTTACCATCTGTCCATCATTGAACGGAGACTTCCTGTGGACATGGGCTGCATCACAATTTGCGTACTATTCGTACTGTGTAGTATGCAAGAATAGGATAAGAACATCCAAAATCATACTATGTTAAACTAGAATATCAAAGGTGCTCAAATGATATCCTATTTCTGATGAATTTTTTATATTGTTGATCCATTCATGCTAATATTGTAGTAATAGTACCCAAAGTTTTTGTCTGTAATTTTGTACACTACTAGCGGAACCAAAAATATTGCTGTTTCTACTCTGTGTTGTTCATGCAGAACTTACACACTTTAAATGGTAATTTAGCTAAATGCTTACACTCTGCAAATCTGCATTTTTAGATGCATTAGCTCAGGGCACATCTCTTTACCATTAGCATCATTTTGTAACTTCTCGTGGATACAGTTTCCATGCTGATGCTATACAATGCATACGATGTAATGTGCAAGATTTGGAGTAGTGTGCATCAAAAATCAAAATGGATTCAAAATAGCATATCATTCGGGCATCTTTGGCATATCATTTTTTTATGCATTTTTGAAATTGTGTATTCATGCTTGCTAATATTGCAGTAATATTACCCAAAATCCCTTGCGCTACAGAGAATATGGAGTTTATCCCTGCGTACTTCCGAATATGCCTACTTCCATGTGAAAAATGTGAGCCGAGCAGTATGTCCGAATTCTTAGTATTCATAACATAGTAAAAGTACCTGGATGACTTACTACTTCCAGCAAGATTCTGAAGTGTGCATCCAAATGACACTTTGCTATCCCATGAGGCCATAGGAGAGGATTTGTGAATGGCAGTGAAATGGCGTACAGTAGGTCACATGATAATGACAAAATGGTTGATGTAGTACGTTTAAATTTCATTCGTAATACACACATTCATACATTCATAACACTTGCAAAGTAGGTTTCAAAACAAATGTAGTTCCTAGGCTACTATATAGTATGCAATTTTGGATGCAGCTTATGACATTTTCTTTTTGTGTGAAAGGTCAGCTACTGCAGACGTTTTAAAAATATGAACCTAAATGTGAAAATAACAATGAAATTAACTAAATGTTGACGCATCATCTGTATAATATGCACTATCAGGATTAGTGCTGCTGAAATTTAATAATTTATTAAAAACAACATGTCGTTTAGGCATTTTTGGCATGAATTTTTGGAATTATGAACAGTGTCTGTCCATGCTAATATTGTGGATATAAAACGCACAACCCCTTGCACTATAGATGACTTTTATGATGTTAAGTGATTGATACATTTTATCGTAGTGTTACTATCAATTTCACACGAAGACAAACAGCACAAATTAGGTATACATTTTTTTGATTTGTTAGCATGTCATGTACAGTTTATTAAAATCCATTTGAACACTTTTTTTTAGCGACCTTGAATTTTTTGGACTTCTTTTCTTCGCTTGCCGCTTCTCTCGTCTCTTGGGGCACACCTATTTTGTTATGTCGCTGAAATTCTAATTGCTAATCTAATGTGTACTGCGCTGGTTACAGAAACTCATTACAAATGGTTTTGATGGATAAGCTAAAAGGTATCTGAAAACTTTTTAAGAAGAAACACAGAGGTCAAATGAAACAACTTGTCTCTGGGGTCATTTCAGTGTGTTCAGCTAATTTGTGTGTTTGTTTTGCGTAGGAAGGTGGAAGAGTGGGCAGATCAATAGATAGATACACAGAGAGAGAGAGAGAAACAAATAAGTATAGAGGCAGACTTCAGCTTTATGGGTTTTGCCCGATTGGAATTCAGTGTGTCTGGGTCTGATGTGTGGGGGCTCCATGAAGAACTCTTGAAGGAGGTTAACAGCACATTGACTTTGCATCCATAAAAGAGGCTGCTGCATGAAGTATTTGTGTGTTTCTTTGCTGAATAAAACCATTACAATGGTGTTTTGTTTCAGTGGCGCCTTCAGGAAATTGTTAATGGGGTTTGCTATAGGGGCACAGTAAAAAGCCCATGGTGGCACACTAAAACAAACTGGAAAGTGGTGACCTGCAATTGTTATTTAAGGACCTATTTTGTGATCTAATCCATAAACATTACATTGACGTCAGGTGGATATAGTAAGATTAAATAACACGATTTGCATGAAACCAGTTAGCTTAGTGCTTTATGTTCTCACAAAGCACATTGATTAGGTAATCCCCCCCCCCCAAAAAAATAAAAAATAAAAAAAAATAATATATCCAATGTTTTGAGTATATATATATATATATATATATATGCACTTGGTAAAAACAAAAAAAACAATCAGATTTCTTGTTTTGAGTTACAGAGAGTTTGGGTTAACCTGGGGAGACTACAGCTCCAAAATGTATTAGCGGTTGAGAAGTAATGCCGAACTCTTAAAGTATATTATTTTGGGCACAGCTAGTTGGTCATTCACAGTTTTAGTGTCTGTATTTGAGTCATAACTGGTTGTTTTGTATCAGGTGAATGATGTGTTATTTTATGTAGGCCTACTCCCCAAAGTATTTTCTTGGACATGATTGACAGACAGATGCAGTGAAAATATTTGATGCACAACTAATTTCGTTTCATTGGCTCTGTCAAGCTAATTATTCATACTGCCTCAATTAAAAAATAAAATAAATTATGTTCTTTTGAACTTTTATTCATCAAAGAATCCTGAAAAAAATGTATCATGGTTTCCACAAAAACATTAAGCAGCACAATTTTTTGCACCATTGATGATAATAAGAAATGTTTCTTAAAGTTGCAGTCCGCAGTTTCTGAATTATCTCTTGAATTATCAACTTTACGTGAGTTGTGCCTCGGCACGGCACAGCGCGGATAAATCCAATGTTTTGAGGAGAATGTGAGGCTGTCAGTCACCGCGCCGGTGTGGAGACTGTCATTCGCAATCACAGATTCTACTTTTTGGAAGTATGACCAACATAAGAATTTGTCAAAATGTCATCTGAACAAGTAACAAGGGGAAAAAAGCATTGCAGTAAATCGCGCTGATTAAATCTAACGTTCGCTTATCATATCATGTCAAACCGTGCAAATTATACTTTGTTCTCAAACTGTTAATGTTAACAACATCAGCATTGCGTGACTACATTTAATGCCCTTCAGATATTTATCCTTGTTTTCGCATGGGCCGGTTGCAGTCTCTTTTTTTTCTGTAGCCACTCCGAAGTCTTGTGCATTTTACAACGGGTGAATCTCCAGTTGTCACTGGTGATTGTCGTTTGAACCTTTCTGGATCCACCATCAAATTGATAAGTTTAATTATATCAAGTGCTGTGAGAAAAGGCTATAAATCTCCACCGCCAACATCCTCACACAATATGGCCTACTAGCCGAGACACCTTCTTCACTGTATGTGTACAGATGTGACGTAATGATGCAAAGACATGCTCGAATTTCCTGCGGAAATCCACCAGTACCACTGGAATTAAAAACATTATAACAAGCTTACCATTTTGAATCGAGCTAAGGCAAGCTGATAGTTTTGAACACTGGCTGGTTATGTACTTGCTCAAAAATTTATTTTGGAAAACTTTTAACCCAAAAAAGTTACGGACTGGAGCTTTAAAGAAACTAAACCAGCATATTATAATTTCTGAAGGATCATGTGACACTGAAAATTACTTTTATCATATTTTTAATCATGTAAATGCAGTCTTGGTGAGCATAAGAGACTTCTTTCAAAAACAAACAAACAAACAAACAGAAAAAATCGTGTACCGGATCAAAAAAGTATTGTATTATCATAGTACTGTTTATCTTACAAAAAGTACTATGGTGTACTGTATTAGGCTGCTGTCACTTTAAGATCTAATGTACGGATCCAATATAATGATACACATCCGTTTTCTTTCTCAGTTTTTTTTTTTGCTCACGTAAGCCATAAGTGACTGTGTTTACGAGGATATTTGCAGAGACGGGCATTTTGAGTAAATTTTGCAAAGAGAACTGAAAACAGTGCATGAGTTCCGAATTGAGCTTCACATCTTCTTGTGCTCAAATGGTTTACAATTGATTGAATGTTTAAAATGACAGGACCTAAAACACATGCAAATGATATTCTTTTAGATGGTTAAACTTTGCAATTAATCAAAGAATCATGCGTGTTTCAAACCTTGCCTGATTCGTATGGATCACGTATCAACTACAATTCCTATACTTGACATCACATATCCTGTGATGTGACTAATGCGAATGCACACATCGCAATATCCATGTTAAAAGATATATTGTGCAGCCCTACTATGGCGGTACTACTTTTATGATACTTTTATGCTGCTTCTGTATCTTTTTTGAAGTTTGAAAACTTCAGGTCACGTTCATTGTAATGGAAAAGAGTTTTTAATAAAGTCTTCAGTTTTTCTCCTTTTGCTTTCCAAGAATAAGTCATGAGAGCTTTGAAATGTCATGTGAATGTGTAAATTATGACAGAAGTTAAATTTTTGAGTGAACTGTTCCTTTAAAGGCTGATGAAGTGCTGTGTACTGTAAGTGCTCTTAAATGTTGTATTATTGAGGATGAACATTATATTGATGTGCATTAATAAGATGTTATTTTCATAAACTATGGCAATGTTAATATGGCCAAGAAAAGATTGTGTGTAGGTCAGATGTATTCACAAGGTTTCTTTCATCCAGATTGAATGTGCAGCGTAGAACTGTTGTCTGTTCTCATGCCATAATGTACTGAGTGCATGTGTTTACGTATATTGTCTTTGGATAATGGAGCGTTAATGTGTGAATGAATTTGTAAAGTGTCACATAACATGGCGGGTATGTTTGTGAGTGAGCGATTTGGCAGTGTGGCACGTTGAAGAGTGTGTGGGCGCGTGTTGTGCTGCCTTGCAAAGTGTGTAACTGTGGTGTCTCAGGGCAGGGGAATTATAACTGCAATTCGGATCGTCTGGAAGAGACATGAAATATTAATGGCGCTGATGATTGACCGTCCGACATGACAGATGGCCAGTGACATGGCGGGTGTGTGTGTGTTTGTTTGTGTGCAGGGAAAGGTGTAAGAGGAACGAGGCCTTCCTCTGGTATCCGTGTACCTTGCCATCCATTTCAGTTTCCGCATCTTATTTGTGTGTATAATGGGTTTCAAACTCATTTTAGGTCAAGGACCAAATTTAATTGTTATATCATGAGTGCATGCATATCACATGTTTTGCCTAGAATCAACTTTATGCTGATTAAACAAAAAGCCAGCATATGCAATTTTACTGATTTCATTCACAAGAGACCTTTAATGTCATACAGTACATCTAAAATGAATCAAGGAATATTGATTAAACAGTATATTATTAAGGGAAAACTACTTTAATTACCAAATTTGAGCACAAAGGCATGGCGCCATGTCCGCGTTATCCTCGGTTTCTGCTTTTACTGCCGTAGAAACCATGGCAACACAGTGATTCTCATGAAAAAATGCAGAAGTAGTGGTTGTAGCGTCTAGCACGCCACTCTGTTGTTGTTTTGCACAGTCGCCGTGGAACTCAATTATTTGTTTTTGTTTGCAGCAGATTCTGTCGCCAAAGATAACTCTAAGAAACGTAAACATGTGGGTGAATCAAATGGCCAAAAAAGAGTTTTGGACATGAGGAGAAATAAAATGAGGATCAATACAAGTTTGGTGAACAAGTCTATGGCAGTATAATTAAATACAGTATGTGTTACACAAAAATTGTTAGTTAGCCTTTTTGCAAATGTTGTGGGTACGTTCAAATTAACTTTTAGAATGATGGTTTTGAACATGTAAAACTGCGCTTGCGTTACCCCACCATTTAATTAGACAAATAAAGTGACATGTATGAGTATTAATTTAGCATTAAACATTAAGTTACTTGTGGCTAATTAATTAGAATAAAATAAAATCATGTGCTCAAACGTAACGGTTGTAAAACTTTCATTACCTCATCCATGAACATGATTTGTGAACATTGATTTCCATTGGTAGTGGAGGTGAAAACGACAACTCCCATCATTCCACACTCCTTCACAGCGTCATCAAGCTTTGCTTTTGTTAATGTTTTGAATATGCAACTTCTAGTGGCGAAAATTACATACTGTGCCTTTAAATACTGTATATATAGTCACAATGTTGCTTAAAGAGATTTTGAATCATGCTGATACAGTAATACATTGGCAAAACTGTTTTTTTATCATGTTTTATTATTATTATTTACATTAAAAAACAACAACTTTAATATGGCCAGCACAATGTCACACATGCCGTAAAAATCAAATACCACATAAAGATGACTCTTATGACCATCACGGCTGCATTTATCAAAACTACAGCAAATACTAATGTTGTGAAATATTATTACAATTTAAAATAACTATTTTCTATTTTAATATATTTTAAAATGTCATTTTTTTTCTGTGATGCCAAAGCTGAATCTTCAGCATCATTACTCCAGTCTTCAGTGTCACATGATCCTTCAGAAATCATTCTAATATCAATGTTGAAAACCATTGTGCTGCTTAATATTTTTTGTGGAAACCATTATCCTTTTTTTCTGGATTCTTTTATTAAAAGAAAGTTAAAAAAAGAACAGCATTTATAAAAAAAAAAAAAAAATTTGGTAATATAAAATCTCAGTCTTATATAAGATTATACTATACAAGTTTAATGGATTACATTTATGATTCTTTAGTGCCTTTTTATCCTTTTTGGATTGTATTAAAAAGTGCAGCATGAACACTCAGCTAAATATCTCAATTTGTGTTCTATAGGAAAGAACGTTATACAGGTTTGGAACCACATGAGGGTGAAAAATTAAAAGTTGGGTGAAATCTTCCTTTAATAAATGTTGACTTAACTGTGAGTTTGTTTCCTGCATGTTTAACTAGTTGGAAAGTGTATTTTGTCTGCACTGAACAAGATTTCATTATTATCTCTGTCAAAACGTTTTCAATTTTCCTGAAGAATATTAACTATAATCTACTTGTGGCCTTAATCAAATACTTGAATCAATAGAGAATCATAAGAATTATTAGCAGACATGAACTCTGGGCAAGAATTTTAAGCTGTCTGCGTTTTTATTAGATTTGTAAAATATTACGTTTTATCAAACTTAGACGTATTGCTTTTATAGTCATCTCTCTCTTTCCATTCCTGATGTTTCTGTAAGGGTCGCCTAAGGTCATGTTTAATAAAAGATGGCAGAATGGATCACACACACACACACACACACACACACACACACACACACACACACACACACACACACACACACACACACACACACACACACACACACACTCACACACTCACTCACATGCAATAGCCTTCATGATTTTGATTGAAATAATGTCTTGTGGCTGATCAATGCAAAGATCAATGCAGGAAACTAAGGCAACGGCAGTTGTTCTGATAATTACATGTTGTGATCACAGCTGGAACAATTAGTCAACTTAGTTGACAGCTAAAATCCATCATCCCATCATGTTCATTTTAGCATTCAAATAAGCATTTGCCTATATATTCTCTTGAAATCTTTATTTATATTTTTTCCTAATGTTTATTCACTTTTAGCTCTCCTTTTGAATAGCTACTCAACAACCCTAATTTAATGACTTGACGGGCACAGTTTTTTTCTGTGATGATGTATTTTCTATTAAAGGGGTGGTATATGCCCTTTTCACAAGATGTAAAATAAATCTCTGATGTCCCCAGAGTGTGTATGTGAAGTTTTAGCTCAAAATACTCCACAGATATTTTTATTTAGCATTTTAAAGTTGTCACTTTTTGAGGGTGAGCGAAAAACGCACAGTTTTTGTGTGTGTCCCTTTAAATGCAAATGAGCTGCTGCTCCCACAGGGGGCGGAGCTTCAAGAGCTTGAGTCCTTTTACCTCACACAGACCAGGCTTGTGCAAAATTCAGAATTTCAGAATTGGCCTCCATTCAATTCATGAATTTGAATTGAATTTACTCCGCCCCACAGGACGTTGAATTGAATTTGAATTGGAATGACAGGAAGTGGAATTAAATTCATGGCAATTCAAAGAAATTCCACACTGTCACACAACAGAAAGAATGTGTTGAGTCTCGCATGCATTCAGTGTTAGGAAGGTTACTTTGGAAATGTTATTGCTTACTGTTATTAGTTACCCATTATAAATGTGGTTTGGATTACTTTATTTGGATAACTTTATCAATGCAAAGCAATTTCGTTTTAAGTTGATTAGTAACTAATTGAATTGAACATTTGACCTCAGTAATACAACTAAATACAATTACATTAATTTTGTAATTTAATAACAGAAATTTCATTTCACGTAACTATTTACTCCTCAACCCTGCATACATTTTGTTCTAAAATAGATATTGATCAAATTCTTGAAATAAATTACCCCCTCAATGTTGTTTAATTAGTTTTGTTCCAATGTAATTTTCATTTCAAAGTAATCACACAAACACAAAGTTGTTGTAAATGCATCTAATTCTCAATAGCTCCTCAAATGTTTTTTTCATTGAGTCTGCACCGTTCTGGTCTGAATATCTTTCCTGCAACACTAAAGATTATCTCAACAGGTGCAGAGTGAAGTTGTAAGGGACTTCTGAAACTTAAAAAGTCCAGTGTTGCCCATCAAATTGTGCTTTCAACCATTTTAAATACTTGGTTAAAGTAAAGCATTCTGGGAAATGGAGTCATGTTCCATCATGTTCCACAAAATTACATTTACAATAAATCAAACTTAATGATTTGTTCTGTGACTAGCTTTTAACATTCATTGCTGGGGGAAAACATATCCTTTTAATGTAATCTGTACAAGTAGTTCAAACTAATATCATTTATAATGCAATCAGACATATACTGTAAAGCATCATTGTTAAACACTTCACTTAAAATATGTATATGAATTTCTTTGAATTTTTTTGAATTGCAATTCTGCTTCCTTTAATTCAAATTCGAATTGTAATTCTAGATCCTGTTTTTGACATCAATTCAAATTCAATTCAAATTCAAGAATTGAATTGGAATTAAGGAGTCATTCTCAATTCAATTCTGAATTGTGCACAAGCCTGACACAGACATGCACTGAAAATTTCAAAAACGTTTAGCCTTTTATGTTCAAACCGAAGTCAGAAAGATGGAGAGACTCAAGCAGAAGTGACAACATATAGACAACAATTCTGAATGGTTATTTGATGAATTTATGTAGCTTATGTTATGTGTAGTTATCATCTAGTCTTTGATTAGCATATTCTGTCTTGAAAATCTATAAATCGTGTTCCCGGGGGTGGGGTTTATGTAAATTTTAGAGTTAGTGATGTCATGTAGTCCCTACTAGCCGTTTGTTGTTGTACTTAAAAAGCACTTTCTTTAAAAGAAAATATCTCCCTTTGCTTTGAACTTTGAGCGTTTTAACTTTAAAAGATTAACAGATATAAATTCGCAATTGTGAGAAATAAAGTCAGAAATGCGTGATATAAAATCGCAATTGCGTGTTATAAAGTCAGTTGCAAGATAAAAACTTGCAATTCTTAAATTTTTTCTTGCAATTACGAGTTTATATCTCACAATTCTGACTTCTTTTCTCAAAGAAAAAAGTCAGAATTTTGAGGAAAAGTCACACGTTTTTATTCTGTGCATGGCGGAAACAAGCTTCCATATATATTATAGTTGCATATAATGTATGACATTTGCATGTAATTAATGATAAATTCGATATTTTCTTCTTGGGGCCAGATTATTCCGAAAATATATATATATATATATTTAAATCAAATATGTGCGTCTAAATCTGGTGTTGCTGAATTACATGCAGAAAAAGATTTGAACTGTAGCCCACTAATTAACGTGCACTGTTCAGCTCGCCACTAAATTTTGCACTCTTGTGTATCAAGTGGGGCAGTCGGATGGCCATATTAAATTGATGGACAGGCCGGATTTGGCACCTGGGCTGCTAGTTGAGAGCCCTGTCATAATGTTACTCGCAACCCTAGTTGTGATAAAAGTGTGTGTGTGTTTGTGCATGTATCCTTTTGGTTGTCTTTTTGTGTGGATGATGCATTACAAATAAATGCTGTTGGGCTTGTAGATAATACCTGCTTATCCGTACCTGACTGGCTGCCTCTCTGTCTCTCTCTTTCACACACACACACACACACACACACACACACACACACACACACACACACACACACACACACACACACACACACACACACACACACACACACACACTTGCTTTTCCCGAAACTGAAGCCTTTCTACCACGCTGCTCAGTCAATGACTTAACAGATACAGTAGTGTTTTTGTATGCAGGTACCTCCTAATGGGAAGGTTTTAGACAGGCTTCCCAGGCAACATCTTGTCTAATAAAGCAAATATTTATTGACTAAAATACTTATTATTGGTAGAAATGAAATCATATGTTTAATTTTTTTTTTTTTTTTTTTTTTTTTTGAATTTCTTTTTTCAGCTGATCGATCAGATGCCATTTTTTATTCTTTCCACTGTCCGCCAAGCCTCATGCACAGGATTGTTGGACATCAGCCTTAAAAAAAAATAGACTAGATGAAGTCGTCTTAATAGGAAGGATGTTACGCAACAATAAGGATGATCTCTGAGAGAGTTTTTGTGCCAGTTAACAGTTAACTGTTCCATGCTGATCACGTACCAGTACTTTTGGTTTTATGTTGCGTGCAAATTTAAATATTTGGCTTTCTGATATTAATTTATTTGTAATACTGAAATGTATTTGTTTAATGCCTTCCAAACGACATATAATGCTTGCGAAGGCACGCTTTTTTTCTTTCTTACATTTTGGCAGTATTTGTATCTTTCCATCATTGTGATGATCAAATAATACATGTCTGCTTCCCTTGCGATAATGAATTGTGGAAGCTAATCTGAGCAAACCTGTACAGACATGCTTATCCATAAACTGCGATAATGTTGTAAGTTGAAAAAATATATCAGTTTCTTAGAACAATTCAGTTCAGGGTTTTAAGTGAATTCACATCAGACAATATCATTTATTAATAGATATTTCTCATGTTGTGATCACAGCAAATAATCTAATAACTTTCTCCCGCATGTCTTAAGTCTCATTCCGATTTGTCTTGCATTTACCACACACGCAGTGCTCAGTCCCTGCTGTGTCAGGAGTCAGTCAGCTAGTTTAGGATCAGTGCGGCCTGGGAGCTCTCTTCTCATTTGCTAATGTCTGTCAGCATGTCTTTCCCTCATGCAGGGAACACTCTTCCTGTGGGGCTTGATTACTACTGTCTTGAACTGGATATAACAGGGAACACAGCAGGCTGAATCTCAATTTTATGTGTTGGTGAAGTATGTACTTTATGACATGATAGTATGTGGCCACTGGCTTAATTATGCACTTTCTGATGTTTTAGTTGTATTAGGTTCAGTACCATTCAAAAGATTTTTTTTTTTTGAAAGACATCTCTTAAGATCCTGAAGGCTGCATTCATTTGATCAAAAATACAGTAAAAACAGTAATATTGTGAAATATTATTACAATTTAAAAGCACAGTTTTTTATTTTAATATAATTTAAAGTGTAATTTATTCCTGTGATGTGAAAGCTGAATTTTCAGCATAATTCCTTAGTTTCACGTGATCTTTCAGAAATCACACTAATATGCTGATTTAGACCTCAATAAATATTTCTTATTGCTGAAAACAGTTGCAATGCTTAATTACTTTTTTTTTTGTGGAAACCATGATACAATTGTTTGTACATGTACATTGTTTTTTTTCAGGACTCTTTTATGAATAGAATGTTCAAAAGAACAAAATTTATTTAAAATAGAAATCTTTATTTCTATAACATTATAGAAGACTACTGTTAATGTCAATTCAATACATTCTTGTTGAATGCAAATATTAATTTCTTTAAAAAATACTGACCTCAAACTTTTGATTATATTATATTATACAGTGGTTAGTTTATATTATATTAATTTATTGCATAGTCATACACAAAATTTAGCATTACATGTCAGTTAAATTGTTTATTAATAATAATACTAATGAATAATTTACAGTATGTAGGTGTCTTAACTTTTATGTGAAAATCATAAAATCAGACCTCCAGCTTTGGGACAGGGTTTCTGACTTTGTCAAGCCCTCATCATAGAAACAAAGTGCCAGCCTTCTCACATGAGACTAGCCTCAGTCACATCTCTGATCTGAGCTTTTACTGTGTCAGTCGCCACTCTGGACGACATGTGACTAGGTTATGGAATATAGGAGGAATGTTGGGATTAAATGCTTCAAAGATGATGAAATAGCTCTTTGATAATAAAGAATGAAGCTCAGACAAAGGCTGTGGTCGAGTTCAACTGGATTGAAGCTTTCGAGCATCCAGCACATCCTTGACTCTATGCTCCACACATCTAAGAGAAAAAAATCTGATTTTTATCCATTTGTTGCCATGAAAGCTGTCGGTAGCACTTCTCTGAATATTTGTGTTGCCTAGGGTAATGGTTCACCCAAAAATGAGAATTCTATCATCATTATCATCATCGTCATTGTCCACAGTGTTGTTTAACAAAGTACAGACAACGAGTGCTATTGAGGAAGAACTTAAAACTGGATTTGACGCAAAGAGTTTAAAAGAGATCAGTGCAAAGAGTGGCTGCTGCCCTCGTCATTTTAAATCTGTTAAACAATTGTAGAAAATACAAAAATAATACTGTTCTTCAAAATATCTTCTTTTGTGTTATGCAGAAGAAAAAAGTCACAGGTTTGAAATGACATGAGGGAGAGTAAATGATGATTAAACTTTCCCTTTTGGGTGAACTATCCCTTTAACTTTAGTCAACATGATTGTTACAACTTTTACTTAATTAATGTAACATAGTGTACAAATGATGTAACATATAGATTGTAATTTGTGAATTTTTTATTTCAGAAAAAACAAGAAAAAGATATATGGCAGGGCATCAGGGTTTTTTTCTCGATTTTCTCAAATTTCAAAGTTTTCGATTGGATTGTGAAAAAAAGTCAAAGGGGACGTGACAAATATGGATAGAATAAGTAAGAAAATGTAAAAATAGCTTAGAATTCTCAGCAATACTAATTAGTAGCAATAATTATAATGATTATAACAAATCAGTATTATAATTATAACAAATCAAAGTTTTTAAAAATGGAAATTAGATAACATGCTCAACAATAATTATAACAGTAATTGTATCTTAAGAATTGGCAACAATATATATGTATGTGTGTATGTGTGCGTGTATATACTGTATATATGTGTGTGTCACGAATATGTTCGATTAGAACAGGCATATATATATATGTATGTGTGTATATATATATATACATATACATATGCCTGTTCTAAGTGTTATAATTTATCATGGTTTTATGTAAGATAGTAAGTAGAGTTACATTTTGTGTCGATTTCTTGTTGACTTTTTTTAACCTCAATTTTTTTTGTAACAAACTATGTCAGACTTGGCTCTATTTCCTTTTGCTTTATGGTTTCATCTAGCCCACTGCTCCTCTTGAGTCCAAACAATCCTTCTGTTTGTACTATTCAATCAAATTCCTCTGATGAAGGTTCAGAGGAAGATCGTCAGAGCAGAAGTAAGGTTGAAATTAACTACTGAAGGAAGACAGTTGCACAGCTGTCGAGTGCTCTGAATATCAATGCCATTTAAAAACCCATCAAATTACTTTTGAACTCTGCATTCAGGATGAAGAGAATGGCATATTGGTCCAGTATTAGACTTATAAGAGGTTAGTGGACATTCGATGTGGCGTTCAAGTTCAAAGCATACGAATGGTATTTTGCTCTGAAACTCATCAGTATCTTTCTGTTTGTTAATATTGATTGCAGTAATTGCATGATATTTCTGTTTGTTGGGATTGGTTCAGACATGTTTGTTTTTAAAGGTGGGTGTTCTTAGTGTACGTGTCTGTGTGTGTATGTGTGTGTTTAATATAATGGTTCAGCCCTGAGCTCTGATTGATTAGTTTGGCTTGGCGTGCTTATTTCCTATTTCTAATCCAGCAGCTATTCATTAGGCCTGTCAGTAAAACCTTTAAATAAAACTCTATCTCTCTCTACCTCCATTCCTTCTTTTTGCTCTCCATCTCTCTCTCTCTACTTGAAAAAATAAAGAAAAGAAAATGGATTTATGAATGCAAAAATTCAGAATTAGTAGTAAGATATAGCGTTAATGGTTGAACAGAATAACATGCTGAAGAATGATTTTAAATTATTTTCTAATAAAAAATTATATTTAATTATAACAATAATATTGAAGTAAAATGTTACGAGATTGGAACCATCGAAGTATATCATTTCTGTGTCACCAAAGGGAATTTGGAAAACTATTTTTGACTATTTTCAAACAGGTTGACGAAACACTCCCTCCATCTGCCATTGGTTGGATTTGCAGATAGTCCCGCCCCAAACGCTCACTATTGGTTGAATCAGTGTTGTATCAAGCTGGTCGAATGCTCCGAAACATTGGAAAAATATTACACACGTGAGCTTTAAAAATGGAAATAAATATTAAGAAATAGAAAAACTTGCTCAACAATAATTATAACAGTAATTATAATAACAGTATTATAAGCAAAAGGTTTAAGAAGAATTGTTTATAAAATATTTTATTCACACTTTAGTTTAGTGTCCAACTCTCACTATTACCTTACTATTAACAATAACTTTTGACTCAATAAACTCCTAATTACTGCTTATTAATAGTTATTAAGGGTAGATTAGGATTAAGGGATGTAGAATATATGGTCATGCAGAATAAGCCATTAATATGTACCTTATAAGTACTAATAAACAGCCAATATCCTAGTAATCCGCATGCTAATAAGCAACTAGTTAATAGTGAGAATTGGACCTAAACTAAAGTCTTACCAATATTTGTTGAAAATTTAAATACAATAGCATGTTCAACAATAATTATGTATAATTAAGTATAATAATTGCACCAACAATTGAACATTATGAAAACAAGAGTTTCTCATTGTGCGCAATAAATCAAAATACTTTTGTGACAGTTTTGTTCTGTAACAGATGGTTACTCTATGTAATGCATAGGTAGGCGGTACAGATTGTGTTTTATGTGCGTGGGTGTGTGTTTGACTGTGAGTGATGGTCTCTGATTCAGAAAGGCCCCAGATGTTCAGCTGTCCGGAGTCTGCCAGTCACCGTTCAACTCTGACAGGACCCGACAGAGCTGTCATCCCTGAACGCCTGCCAGTCAAACCGATGCTCCATGCGTTCCGGGGCGGATCTGTCACTATTTGTTTTTACCAAAGCCTTGATGAGGAGAATGATAACTCTGAGTTTTACTTCTCAGCGAGGGCATGAGAATGTGTGTGCGTTTGTTTGAACTGTCTCTCTGTGTACATATCTCGAGGCTTGTCACGGCTCCGCAGGTGCCCAGGCGTGTGATTGGGCGGACTGTAAATGAGGCGGGATGACCTTGACCAAAAATCCTACATATTTTTATCACCTCTCATCACATTCAGAATGGAGGGTAATGACCACACCATATCACATTCTATAAATGCTGTTTTATGTGTGTGCTTAATGTAAGACTGCTTGCTTTATAAGCAATTAATCATTGAAATTTAATTTTCACGAAAATAAATGACAATGTAATAGTTATTGTATTTTTTAAATAAAATATTTTTATGAAATAAAAAAAAAAGATTATAATTTGTATTAATATTATTATTATTTAATTATTTTAGAATCAACATGAAAATTCCATAAAGTTAAAATTCTTCACTTTTCACAATCCAGTCAATTTCCAACTATCAAGTTCCATCCTTTTTGCCTGTTTGAATATTTTCATGTAGAAATATTTCACTTTACATATGTAAATAAATAAAAATAATAATATAATATTATTATTTGTTAATTCTTTAAAAAACAACAACTTGGAAATAAATAAATAAATCACTTTTCACAATCCTATTAATTTCCACTTAACAAAATACATTTTTGTAATTTTTGTCTGTTTGAATATTGTTTCACTTGGAAATGTTTCGCTTTACAGTGTAAATATTATTATTATTATTTAGTAATCTTTTCAAATTCAACATGAAAATTTCAAAAAAGCCAAAATTCACTTTTTACAATCCAATCAATTGGCACTGAATAAAAGTTATGTCCTTTTTGTCTATTTGAATGATATTTCACTTGAAAATACATCATAATACAGAAGTAAAATAGGCTTTCATATTGACTTTAAATTAAAAATTCAGTAGTAAACCAGTATTCCGTTTTTAATTCAGTTCATACAAAGCTGCTTGGATTTCGTTATACTCATATGAAAATGTCTAATCTTCATTTGAATGAAACCAAACTGTTTTCCCCCCATCCGTTTTAAAGTAGAAACCCAGCTATGAAACTTTTTTTCTTTATAATATCTGTCTCTGCGCTATCCGTGGCTCTTTTTAATATGAAGCTACTAAGCTTCGGTAATACCTTCTGCCTTAACATATCAAGATAGTCCCATCCCTGCCAGATTAGATTAAAATGCCCCAAGGAAACAAAATAAAACTTATTTCATGCATCTTGCACAATGCGGGTCAATGGGGGAAATCTCTTTTCACTTTCTTCCCGTCTCTTTCAACATCTGTGTCTCTAAAGGATACTTTTTGCTGCTTCACTTTTGTCTTTTTTCTTATGGTTGATACAGATTCAAAGCAAAACATTTCATCATGCACTCGTTTCATGGTTGGGCAGCTTTTGGAAGCCAAAATTCATTTTTGCCAAATCAGAACTCCCTCTGTTTTTGCCCATCAGTTATTCATGAGATGCCAAACGTGAGCATATAAACACGCACACACACACTCACACGTTCGGGCATCTTAACACCCGACGTTACCGGCTGTGTTGACACATAAGCGTGATATAAGTGATAATGAGTCGGCTATGGGCGGATGGGTTTGCATGTGTTTGTGCGATCATAATAAGTTTAGAAATACAGAATAAAAATGAAAAGGCAGTGCATGATGGAGCACCTCATCATATGCAGGGAAACTGACAGGGAGGCAGAAAGGGAGGTGAGAGAAAGAAAAATAGTGGTAGAAAAAAGGAGTGTTGATGAAATGATATTGGTTTACCTGTGTGTGTGTGTGTAGGGTGTGTGTTTGAGGTCTTATAAGAATGCCGCCTGTGACTCGGAATAGAAATGAACCGAACTGCAGGGAAAAATGAACTGCAAATGAGAGAAACCTTTGGCTAAGGCAAACCCATAACCCATCAGAGACTCTGAAATCTCCCTCAGTCTCTGTGCGAGGGTTAACACAGAGGTTTGTATGCCAGAGGGAGTTTGCGGAAGGGAGAGCCGGATCCTCTTTGACCTTGGCTGGATGTTCTTCTATTCACTTTGAAGTGCGGTGCGCTTGGTTCGAGGGATCTAAAAACCAGAAAATAAAATACTCTCTTGCTTGTTTGATTTTTTTGCATGAATTGTTTTTTTCTGGTTTTTATTTTTCTGCTAATTGCACATCTGGGGTGAAATCAAAAACTATTTTTGCAACCTTTAATGACATTCAAATCAGTGCATTTTGCGCATTATTAATATGTTTTAATATTCTAAATCCCCAGTGAATATTACTGTCTGTCTGACTGTCTATCTATCTATCTATCTATCTATCTATCTATCTATCTATCTATCTATCTATCTATCTATCTATCTATCTATCTATCTATCTATCTATCTATCTATCTATCTATCTATCTATCTATCTATCTATCTGTCTATCTGTCTGTCTGTCTGTCTGTCTGTCTGTCTCAGTCATTCTATGTCTGTCTATCTATCTATCTATCTATCTATCTATCTATCTATCTATCTATCTATCTATCTATCTATCTATCTATCTATCTATCTATCTATCTATCTGTCTGTCTGTCTGTCTGTCTGTCTGTCTGTCTGTCTGTCTGTCTATGTCTGTCTACCTATCTATCTATCTATCTATCTATCTATCTATCTATCTATCTATCTATCTATCTATCTATCTATCTGTCTATCTGTCTATATGTATGTCTATCTCTTTTTCTTTCTATCTATCTGACTGTCTGCCATATCTATCTATCTATCTATCTATCTATCTATCTATCTATCTATCTATCTATCTATCTATATCTGTTTTTCTTTCTATCTGTCTGTCTCAGTCATTCTATCTATCTGTCTATCTATCTATCTGTCTGTCTGTCTGTAACCTATTACAATATATTGTTGTTGTTATTACAAATAGCTCATTTATTATTAATGATTTAATGATAATAGTATCATTCAATACTGTAATAATTAGCTTGGCGGGACCTTTTTGCATTCACTCAGTTGAGTTTTGGCTCTGCTGAATGCGGTCTGTGTTTGATGATCATGTGGCATGTTGATCCCTGGCAGCAGAGCGTGGCAAAACATGACTTAATTTGGAGATGAATGACATCACTTTGTGTACTTTTTTGTTATTTTTGCCTTGATATGAGAGTAGTATATTGTTGCATATCAAGTATTGCATTTAAATCAATCAGAACAGCACGCATAGTTACAAAGAAGCATTTTTTCCCCCTAAGCAACGGTCTGTGTTGGAGCGTGAGACATAGTTTTTAAGATGAGGCAGCATCAGTCAGGAGCGGGAATGTCACCTGGGATAACATGACATGTCATAGGTACATTTACACTTGTACACCATACACACATACAAGCACTCAGATCCAGGATGACACCTACAGATGCATTAAGCAGTCAAGAGGCTGCTTTACAAAACGTACAGTATTTTTTATATTTTGGTTAATGAAGACAGTTTATCATAATTTGGTGCACAATTCATTATAGTCATTCAAGACACTGGAGTTTGTGTTTGGTAATGAATAATTATACAGCGAAAATCATTTTTCTTAATCTTGTCTTCCTATAACAATTGAAACATCCTTAAAACAAGATGAATTAGTTTGGAAAGGAAAATAGTGCCGGATAATGCTTTTAAAAATATATACAGTATATATTAATCTTTTAAACATAATCCTTGACAGTTTCATGCATTTAAAATGCCAGTGGGTGGGGTAAGAAAAATAAACTTAATTTCAACATTAATATTGAATGTTTTCAAGATGTTTCGACCTTTATATCTAGAAAACATTCGCTGAAAGAGAAAGGAAGCGTGTATCTCGTGGTCACCTTGAGATGCTTTTTAAGTAGTTTCCAGTAAGAATGCAATTTTCAGTTTGATCAAAGCAGCACTATGGCAGATAGGAATAATTTTTTGTTTGTACTTGTGGGAAAGTGCTCTGCTTCCTGCAGTGAAGATATAAATGTACGTGTCGCATATGCAGGTACACACATACACCTTCATCCACAGCAGAGCCAATCTGGGGAGACAGGAAGTCATGCTTTGCCCAAAGTCCTCTAGGGGATGTTGTCAAATATTAAATTGTCT
Organism: Leuciscus leuciscus; assembly: GCF_965113295.1. NCBI lineage: Eukaryota > Metazoa > Chordata > Actinopteri > Cypriniformes > Leuciscidae > Leuciscus > Leuciscus leuciscus. Next base: position 10,451,606 of record NC_138727.1, on the reverse strand, counting down.
CCCTTTAATGAGGTCACATACTGTGCTGTGTCCTGTGGGAGAGGCTCTGTGTTGGCACCCACATACACATACTAAGTTCTAGTCTTTTTAAAATTGCAAATCAAATTCAGCTTTCTTTGAGTTAATCCCAGTTGCCATGTCCCACCCATGAAGTTTATCTCTGAGGAATTCTTCTCTGTTCCTCCTTGCTATGGAGTTTCTTCTCTACATTTCCATCTTTAGATTTTAAAAAAAACGTGAAATTATGCAGGAGGAACTTTTAGGGTGTATTCACACGCATGCTTGGTTCGATTAAAACAAACCCTGGTGCGATTGCTCTGTAAGTGCGGTTCATTTGAATAAGTGTGAACGCTGCCATCTGAACCTGGACCGAGACCGCTGAAAAGATCTTGGTCCGCTTCCAAATGAACTCTTGTGCGGTTTGAATTAAATATGAATTCAATATGGACCAAAGACATGTAAACGAAACAAAAACGGGACATGATGTCACAAGATGCCTTAACTTAAAATACTGTTTATTCATCAGTGTTAGTGATATTCTTTAAAAAAAAAAAATGTACGTTAAAGTGGAACGGCACTTGTGTGTGTCACGCTTAGGGACTTTTATTTTGATATTTTGTTCCATTTCCTTTAATTCCTGTTTCTATGCAATGTGTGTTTGCGGTTTCCTTGGTTTCTGATTCCCTGTTTGTTTCTATGGTTAGTTATCATCAGCTGTTTATTATTTTGTTTCTTGTTATCCCCTGTATACTCCCTGTTCATTTTATTTCTTGGTCAGTTATTGTCTTATGTAATGTGTTGTGTTGCTCCCGTGTTCATCACTGAAGTCTATTTAGAGAATTCCGAGTTCACGCCTGTTGCTTATCTTCCCCAGAACATTACAGTGTGTTAACCATTTTTTATTAAATAAATTTGCTTAGTTCAAAATGTAAAAAAAAAAATTGGGTTACGGCTTAATGAACATGGGATAATATGGGCCTCATGGCGAAATCAGTTGAGAACCACTGCTTTAAAAACATCCGTGCTTTTCTTGAACAACCTCTGTAAAAATTACAGAGCAAATTACCTACTGATTTTTGGCTGTGTTGGCGGTCCTCTTAGAAATGAAATTCCGTCTGGATAAGGATGTCTGTGATTGCGGATATTGTATTTTCACATAGCCTTTCCTCATTTATTGACCTTTGTAGAATACAAAACCAAATTAAATTTTCTCATTGCATGCAAATTCCTGGTGCACCTTTATTATGGATTAAGACTTTCTGCCTAAATCAGTACACGATATTACAGATGTCCAATGTTAATAATTGGAACTCAGATGTTGTTTAGAAAACATATCCCTTCTGAATAGTGTTTTAGCTTATCCAAGATAACATTTAGTAGTTACTACAGAGACAATCCACCTTTAGTAACCTTTGCCTTCTACCTTGAGGACGTGGTTATAGGTCATGAAAAGGTGTAGTAGGGAAATCCGTAATTTCCTTTTAAAACGCTGAATGATGGGACATAATTTGATGCTACTTAAACCCTTTGTGCTGTTTTCTCACAAATGTCCCCATGCACTCACTCATTTCTTCAATATATTTATGTTACAGACAGAACAAGACTCTTTAGTTCCCTAAAACAACCCTAGGATAACAGCGAATTTCATTTACTGGCTTGTAACAGTCGGAAGCAATAATTGAATTTTGGCATGAGAAGCTGGCATGCTGTCAGAAAATGTAAAAAAAAAAAAAAAAAAAACAGACACTTTTTGTCTCTGTAATAATTAGCACTTCCCATGTGTGCTTCTCTTTCATCTCAGCTCTAATAATTCTGAGGGTTGTGGGATTGTTAGTGCATTGGAAAAAATAAAAGACTGTTTTGACTGACTGCCGTTTTAAATCCAGGCTGATTTGAGATGGCTGTTTTTTTTTTCCATACTGGACAAGTAATTATAGGTAGAACACAGGTAATCTGCAGGTGTGCTGCTCACCATTGACTGGGATTTAAAGGGCTCTGTTTTGCCTGTTTCATCCGTAATTGCTACCAAAATGATATTGCAATGTATACTCCCTCCTAGGCAAAGAAAAATGCCCAAAATGGCTAAACACTAAGCTTTTAATTGTCTCAACCACAAATTATTGGTCAGGAAATTAGTGAAATTTAAGCAAATGCACTACTTAAAAAGCCATTGCTGTCTCAGAAAAACATCAAAGACAGAATGAAGTTTTGGGCAAAATATGGGAAGTTGTGTGTAGTGCGATGAATCACAATGAAAGACGAGTTGCATGGTGATGCTCCAGAGTGCTGTCTTTGAAAATCTGCTGAGAAATAAAACAATAAATGCATCTCTACCATAGTGAAGCATGGAGGAAGAGGTTTGTAGCTGCTGATATTGGTGAATTACTTCACTGTGAAGAGGCAATTAATGCTTTGGAGTACAGGAGAATTTTGCAGAATGGCTTGTTTCCCTCTAAATGAAAAGTTGTTATCTAAAGAGGAATGAACAGATGTTATTTTTCATTGAAACAATGCTCCTGCCCAAATTGCATAGACAAGAATAGTCTTGAGAGCCAGTCCATCAGGCTCATGTTTTGGCCTGGTCAGAGTCCAGGGCTGCGTTTCCCAAAAGCATCGTAAGCCTAAGTTGATCGTAAAAACGATCGTACGACTGATCTTAATATTACGGTCTGTTTCCCAAAAGCATCGTAGCTTAAGTAGCACTTGAAAATCTTCGTAGATCTACGAGTGCTCTGGAGTAATCGTACATCACCAAGTTCATCGTAAGAAGACAGATTTATGAGGACACCTGCAGGACAACCGACAGATTACACCTTTAACTTTATTCAAATGCAATGTGATTATAATATAAGGTTTGATTGTACTTTATTGTACACTTTATTACTCTTTTTTTGTTGTTGGTTAAATTAATGTATAAATTAAATAATTAAAAAGGTCAGAAAACAAAACAAAAAATAGAAATAATTTAATCTAATAATTTTAATCAAAATTAAATGAATGAACAAAAAATAAATAAAAGAAATCCTTTTAATCCTTTTTGAAAGGAATCTTTATTTTTTATTTTATTTTTTAGCTATTTTGTCAGTGCCTCCGCCTGTAGGTGCTTTATATAGACTTGTCTTGATTGCTAATCCACAACAGATGACAATTATTAGGTTAAACGTTCCATATAAGGTTATGTTTCAGCACTTCACGAATGGACAGCGACTCTTAAGTAGCACGTAGAGCGCATTCTCGCGCGTTCATGTTAAGTGCATTTTTGGGAAACGCTCGTGGAATTGCTGCGAGCGTTCGTAACCTTGCACGTAGAAAGCGCTCTTAAGAGCTAAGATACATCGTTATCGGGAAACCCGGCCCAGATTTGAACCCTATAGTGAATATTTGGTCGCTCACATTTATCTCAAACAAACTGGGAGACAACTACTCATGAACTGTTTGAAACTATTAACAGTGAGTGGAACAACACTGACTCTTCTTTCTGGAAAAAAAAGCATCAATCACTACCCTCGTCCTCATTCATTTTTTAAAAAGTTAGACATCATCAACCTTCTTAGTATTCCTCAATCAATTTAAATATAAACAATACAACAAGAATTTTTTAAAGATTGCCTGTTTTCCCAGTATTTTTTTAGTAAAAATAGTTTAGGGTCGCTAACGACACGAGGTGCGTAACAGTGTGAGTATGTGCAGAACAATAAATCTTTGATGTCTGAATAAGTGCAATTCCCTTTTATTCCACAAGACGGCTATGTCTGAACACAATGATGAAGTGACGTTTCACTCATAGTTACCGCAGGCAGAAAACAAAAGAATGGGAAGAATCATCAGCAAAACTTGAAATGGCTCAGCGATTTACTGCAGAGCAAGTACTGAACGCAATCATATATTAGTATCACTGTCACTTGATGGTGGATCTGGTGAAGAAGTTGTCAGCGATAAAAATATTGATTTTGAAGATGTTGAAAATGATAGTTTTGAGAATGTTTGAGATCACGAAAATGAGCCAGATGCTGAATGTACTGGGAAATAGGGTTGGGCGATGTCCCCTAAATTGGCAGTTGACGATATTTACAGTAAAACATCGTGATGGACGATGATATCGTGGGGTGGGGTTAATTTATAATATTATTATTAAAAACATGCTTTTTTACCAATACAATTTCAACAGTAGTAATTATTAGGTCCATAGACAACTAAAAACAAACATATATTCAGCAAACAATAAATAAGTTGCAATATGGAATTAATTGTGCAGGGCTTTCACTGTGAGGTTGAGTTACCAACTGATGAGCATAAATCCTCTTTGTGTGCATGTGTGAGAGAGAGAGAGAGAATGCACACAGTACTTAAATCTACTTTGTTTAAGGGAATACTCGACTTGGCAGTTTTATATATTTCTGTGTTTATTTGACCGTTTAGGCGCGCAACCGAAGACAAAGGCTATGCTTGTCCGTGTTGCGCTCGGAGCGCGCGCACAGCATCCTGTCAGTAGAATTCACTTCTCTTTTGCGACTTATCGCGCTTTAAATATTTATTTTCAATATAAAGCACATCAGCTCTTTTCTTTCTCATTCATTCATGTTTTGTTATTAATAAATTTAAACAGAATCGTCAACTGAAATCTGCGCGGATTATCAAAAATACGACACATTTATAGGACATATGGGATCTGCGGCAAAAGTAAAAGTACCAGCGCCCAGCGGGTGAAATGCACAGCAAAGCCCCCGTTTCAATAAAATGATATATTAAAGTTTATATAGCCTACTTTTACATTTTCGCTGCTGTTCTAAAATGATTTTCGCCAGCTTGAATCCCAGTGCAGGAGTTGTAGGTTACCAGAAACCTAAGCGGTTAGTTGATTGCTGTGGTGACTCGTGACACTCGCGAACAGCACTGAACACGCACTTTTGCCGGTACAACTTGAATATTATTATTATCATAAACTTTTCAATAGCTTCGGTAGGCTACAATAGGGAATTGTAATTGGCTGATTTTTCTGCAGAGAGCCGATCTCTGTTGATGTGTCTTAATTTTTTTTATCGATCGTTAGTTGGTAAAGGGTGAGAGTCCTTGCGAGCCACATGAGTTTTGCCAAAGAGCCAGGTGTGGCTCGCGAGCCACTGGTTCCCAACCACTGGTGTACACAAATCAATAGATTAAATTACGTGACCATTTCACGAACTGCCGTGAGACTGTGCTGGTCTGACAGGGTGGGGGGCGTGGCATCACGATGGTGGCTCTCCATCGTGATGTCGGTCAGCCATCACGATGGACGAGGATATCGTCCATCGGCACAACCCTACTGGGAAATGAGCTCTGACGAAGACAGTGATGATGGTATAAAACATCTGCTCAAACTGAACCTTTCCAAGCACCAAAAAAAAAAAAAAATGCTTTATTGTATTCTTCTGTAATTGTTACTCTAATATCAGGAGAGTTTTATATTATTGCGATAGGTAGAGATCCATTCGTGCTAGATATAGATCCGGGTCGCTAAATACCTGAATATGTAATAATAATTGGTGAAATATTCATGCATTTAAGGGTTAAACATTTAAAGAAAACAAGGGGGAAGGCTATTCCGTGCTAAGTTATTTTATCTACAGTATTTGTGCAATTCGTGCTAATATCCTTACCAGTGATTTGTGATTAAAATGGTAAAGACCATTAAAAGACCGCTAAATAGTTTGCCGTTTTTGTACAAGCAGATTTTTTTGCTGTAAATTGGTCATTTTAAAGTTTTACACCCATAGCTTCTCACTCAGAAGTCATACCTCAAAGAAACAAAAGCCGACTTGCATTGCATTGCAAAAAAACAAACAAAAAAACAGTAGAAGAGGGAAGGTAAGAAGTTAGAGGAGAAAATAACACGAAAAGGTAGGCTAGAAATCTCTGAATAGTCATGCATCTGACACTTCATCCACATTAATACAATTTCTGACAACTTTGTTCTAGTTTACCAAAAACTGAGGCTTCTGAAAATGGCTTCCAAAGTGAAGAACCTCTCCAGTTTTTTTTTTAAAAACATTGAATGTTTACATTTGTCTTTTGTCCATCTCAGATAATAAATTCTGTCAAGGTTGTTCTCGTACAGATCTTTTCTGTTATGTTACACTTATTTGCAGAGTTCTTCCTCTGGTTTACAGCTGTCATTGATTTTCCCGTTGACAAGTGGTTTGACTTTCATTCTTGACCTGATGGCGCTTTGTTTTTGTCTTTGAATGTTAATTTCAAAGTAAAAAAGAGATCACCATATTAATTCAAAGAATTTACCTTTTTAAGTGTGCTTGCTACTGTAGCTTATGGTCACCAAATAACCATTTATGTAAAAAAAAAAATTATTAACTGTAATGAATTGTATTGTATTACAACAGGAATGTATTGTGAAATATTTATTACAATTTAATAATATATATATATATTTTAAAATGTTATTAGTTGCTGTGATGGTTGTTTTTCAAGATTCTTTGATGAATAGAAAGTTTAAAAGAGCAGAATTAATTTAAAATAGAAATCTTTATTTCTATAACATTATAAAAGTCTACAGTCACTGTCAATTTAATTCATTCTTGTTGAATGCAAATATGAATTTCTTAAAAAAATACTGACCTCAAACTTTTGATTATATTGTATATTAATTAGATTATATATCATATTAATTATATATTATATTATTTTATATTATATTATACAGTGTTTAGTTTATATTGTATTGATTTATTGCATAGTCATATTCTAAATTTAGCAATAGCCTACATGACAGTTGAAATGTTTAATAATAATACTAATGAATAATTTACAGTATTACAGTATTATTATAAGTATTATGGATTTATACCAACAACAACAAAAAATCCTCACCTGCTCCTTACTTAATGTTCCTGTGAGACTCTTTGTAGCAGCTGCATATAACTTTTTGTTCAATCAAAACGTGGTATATATGGTTATTTACACGGCTATCTGGAAAACTTTGATCTTATTGGTCAAATGCAATATTCCATGATCTAATATTTGTAATATTGAAAATCACAATCTTATAAAACTTTTTGCAGTTGCAGATTCATATAAAAGAATTACCTTCCTATGCTTGCTGTCGGTAGATTAACTTCCATGAGGTTTTGATCGTCTGAATAAATTTAGTGTGAATGATTTTTGATCTAAACCAATCTGAATAATGAATGAAAAGAGATCCATCTGCCCATCACATCAAGACATGACAACCACACCAAGGTTACCCTGCTGAAGGTCTTGAAAGAATCGGTGAGAAAACACATTTTTGACATGCTCTTGAGAAAAGGTTAAAAGAAAACTTTCCAACCAAAATTGCCCTTTCTTGATCGTTGAAAGCTTTGCTGGAGATCTATGCCGTGCCTTGGGAATATTTGATGGCTATACTCTTAATAGAGCATGTCAAGAGGCTTCTCTTTTGGAGAATGATAACTCTTTTGGATGGGGCTCATCATCCATTTTACTTGAAAGAGTATTTCTAGAGTGCGTTGAGACATTTCTGGGGTATGTTGTCCTTGTGAAGCAGCAGGACTGTCAAGAGAACTTCTGTTTTTAAGGGTATATGTCTGTGTTTGCAAGACTCTGATAACTTTATAACTTGAATTTAGGCTTGTATTCACATATAAAAACGTACCCAGTTGTGGTAAATGGAAGCTCAAGCATGTTCTCTTGATGTGCGAGAACCAAAGGTTCATTCTCATGCGTTACGCAGCACGTTTGAGCTTCCACAAGAACCAATGTGGTTCAGTCTCGTGTTACGCAGCACGTTTGAGCTTCCACAAGAACCAATGTGGTTCATTCTCGTGTTACGCAGCACGTTTGAGCTTCCACAAGAACCAATGTGGTTCATTCTCGTGTTACGCAGCATGTTTGAGCTTCCACAAGAACCAATGAGGTTCATTCTCGTGTTACGCAGCACTAGGTTTGGGTACCGAAACCCGGTTCCAATAGGGAACCGGTTCTGACGTAAACGGTAGTAACGAGACCGAATAAGAACAAAACTTTTGGTGCCTTATTTCGGTGCCTGACTTTTTTCACCGCCCCCTATAAAACATCTCGCGGCACGAATGATCCAATAACAAAACATCTCCAGTTAACCAGCAGAGCATTCATTTAGTTCGTTTGTTAAATAAGAGACGATCTAGTGCTGAACTGTGTTTTATAAATCAAGTGATCAAAGTGCTCGTTGCCGCTGCGATCAGTGGCGCGGATACAGTGTTTTCTTTTTTGGCTCGCGCACACCGCACTTTCTTCACTCGGACGCGCGCTTCAATACATTGCAGAGATCGATCTATTTATGAGTATGTGCGCGGAGAGTTTGTGTGTGTGTGTGTGCTCGCGTCTCAGATGAGTATGTGCGCGGAGAGTTCCGCGCGTCTCGTGTGTGTAGAGTTTGTGTGTGTGTGTGTGTGCGTGTGTGCGTGAGCGACTTTAGATGTGACGTTGTGCATTTCATATAATTTGAGCATTCAGCAGTATACATGTATGTGTGACTAGTATATGTGTATGCAAGCGTTTTATGTGTGCGTGAATGAAGTTCGATTTAAGCCCTAGACGGCGCCTCATATTCGTTCTGGTGAAATCTAATATAATGCACACAAAGTGTCCCTGCTTGATATACAACCACTGATGAGCATAATCGGTAAAAAAAACTACGAATGCGGATTAGAACCCAAAACCTCTGACACTCTTGACTAGAGGTCGACCGATTCATCGGTTTTGCCGATTAATCGGCACCGATAGTTGATTGGTGGAACTATCGTTATCGGCAAAAATACATACCGATAGTTTTTCCTGGTCGCGTCCGTTGCTGGAGCGGCTGAGAAGCGCGCGCTGTCATTCATTACACAGTAAGAGAGAGCTGATAAGGTCTGCTGGCATCATGCAGTACAAGAGCGGCCTCTAGAGGTGTAATAAAAACTATCACTGATGCCTCGTGTTGTTTATTTCGACACGTGATGCTGCGTGCTGCGCTGAGAGCACATGCTGCGTGGAGAGCGCTGACATCAGATGCGCGTTTAAAGCACCGACAGCTAAAAGGTAGTCTATGTATACAGTACATTTTGTCATATCATTATAAAGTGATTAATTTGTTGACTAAATGCTGCATTAGTAGAGAAAGAACAGCACAACAGTATGTTTGTTTGCCTTCGAGGCTGAGAGGACGCTAACATTAGTAGTACCTCAAGCGGTTAAAAAACTGACAAAAATAAACGTAAGTCCGACCCGAATGTTTAATGTCACAATTGTTACCTCTATTTGCATTAGTTTATATCCAGCTGGTCACTTTTATGCATTTAATATGCAGAGAAGTTGCATATTTAAAGCTAGAGACGTAAGATAGCAAACTGATATGTTCATACAGCCGACAGAAACATAATTATAAACAAATCAGAAAAGCATTAGATTTCGGTAATTTTTTCGTCATCACTTTAATACATGTTTTGTTATTTTGATTAGATAATCATCAAGTGTTTATAAAATAGAAGCAAAAGTGTGAGATTATACATTTAATATTTATGTCATTTCAATGCTCTGACATTGTAGATATTTAAGCATGACTGTTTGGATTTATATGAAATGATAACACTTACAATAAAATTCCATTTGTAACATTAACTAAGGTTAATAACTTCTGTATAAGGATTGTTCATTATTTGTTAATTAACATGTAGGCTACTAATACATTTTTAAATTAAGGTTTTTATTTGTTAACCATAGTTAATGCACTATCAAACTAACATGAATGATCAAGGTGCAATTGTATTGCTCAAATATTATACCGATCAAATTTTGTTACTTTTTTATTCATTAAGTTGGCTTGAAAAATAACAGTTTAATAGTTACATTTTGAGTGTAACTGGTTTTATTTGTTATTTAGAGTATTACTTTTTGTTTCAGTTTGAATTAATGTCTTTTATTGACTTCAATATTTATTCATATTATATATTTATATCATTTAGCATGTTTTCATGGTTCAATACAGTTTTATTATTTTTATAATAAAGTTCAGCACTGTTTTACTTGGAGTGTTATGTTTGTTTTTATCCAGTATCAATTTTAAAAACTATCGGTTGATTAATCGGTTATCGGCAAGTATGGCCCAACCTAGCTATCGTTATCGGTAAAATCCACTATCGGTCGACCTCTACTCTTGACTAAAGTTAAAGTTCAGCTGCAGTGTTCCTCTTCGGGTAAGTCTAGTATTTTAATGCCAACTGCAAATCTTGCATATCAAGTATGAAGTATATCAAGTATATTTATATGAGGCTATACTATGTGTGTTAAATATTTCTGCTCAGTGTCAGATATTTCTCTGTTTTGTAAAAGTCTATAATATATAATATGTAATATAATATATATATAATATATATAAATAATATGAGAAGACAAAATTTTGATCTTAACTTAAGTGTTTTCGGCTACATCAGTAGCCTTTTAAACGGTACAATTTTTTATTTAATCAGAAATCAGAAAATCTTTTTCAGAAAACACATACAGGTATTATTTTTTTTTTTTGATAAAGTGTGTGCGGTTTCGTTTTCTTAAGTACCGGTTTAAGAACCGTTTAAGCACCGGAACCGTTTGAAAAATACCGAGTAGGTACTGGTATCGGATAAAACCCAATCAATACCCAACCCTACGCAGCACGTTTGAGCTTCCACAAGAACCAATGAGGTTAATTCTCATGTGTTACGCAGCACGTTTGAGCTTCCACAAGAACCAATGAGGTTAATTCTCATGTGTTACGCAGCACGTTTGAGCTTCCGCAAAGACCATTGTTCTCAGTCGTAAAGCAGGTTCAGTTGAGCTCCTGATTATGTCCGCTGATCAATGTTTAAATGTGAATAAAAGCCTAAATTAAATCTGTTCATCATATTAAGCGATCAAGTCTCTGCAGTCCCCGCTCAATTCTTATTGATTAGTTTTACAATCTCTTTATGAACTTTTTGAAGCGTCAAAGTGGTAGTTGCATAGCTGTCAATGGAGAGCACAGAAAACTCTCAGAATTCATCAAAAATGTGTCCGTGTCAGTGTAATTATACATTTAAGAACTGAATAATGATAATTAACTACATGTACTTACTAAGGGTTAGGATGAGGGTGTGGTTTAAGGTTAGTTGCATGTAATTATGCATAATTTATAGTTATCACTATAGTAGCCTCATGTAACACGTGTAACAAAGACACTGTAAAATAAAGTGTTACCAAAATATCTTGGGGAATGAAAAGCGAACGAAAGTCTTTTGCGGGTTTGGAACGACATGAGGGTGAGTAATTAATGACAGAATTTTCATTTTTGCATGTACTGTCCATTTAAGACTGTCCAATTTAACTTTTAATATATCAACTTTTCAATATATAAACTTTCCTATATAAACTCTAAAGTGAATATAGGGATCACATTATAATGTACAACATTTAGATATTCGATTACATTTTACAGTTTTATAAAATCTTTTAAACTCTCTTTAAAGCTGTGATAGTCTTTTCTTCCCTATTGTGATGTATATATCCGAGTGAAACGGCTTCCGGAACATGAAAAAATGTAGGGTGGGACATGATTTTGTCCATCGGGAATTGATTGGATCATTATGGTTTGCTATTGGTGGATCTCATGTGATTGACAGTTCTTCCCACCCTTGGGCCAGTAAACACGTCATCAGAGAAGAGAAGAGAAATCATTTATAATAAATACTTCAAAACAAGAATTGTCCATTTTGATTTAAAGATTGGCCAAGATACCAAAGATTAAATAAAAATCAGACATTCCAATATGAACTCGAACATTTTTCCTAAACTATAAAAAAGCAACTTGTGAGCAATAAACTATTTCACTGGGAATGTACAGAGTGTAAGAAACCATTGTGTAGCAAGTGACAGTATAACAATAGGATGACGATCATCTCATTATACACCTCGTGGTCTAGACATTTATAAATGTTAGGCTTTTAGCAGCCTGACTGTGTTTGTGGATGCTCGTTTCTTTCAGCTTCCCATTTATTTTTGTTTGCTCTCTCTCTACATTCATTGTTAGTTTAGTACTTCATTTTCAGAGCTGTCAGATTTTTCATGCTTTTGAACTTTAATTTGATTATAAGCAAACAAAAACGTGCTGAATACTTCGTTACTCCACTTATCTAGCGGCAAACAGTAATTATTGTGCATTTGTTCTATCTGCCCTCTGAAGAATAACTAACGCTCTCAGCTGTAACTAAACATGTCTACCTGAACACAAAAGGGTGCTGGCATATTTAAAACAATTGAATATGTTTCTACACTGCATTATTATGTATTTGCTCCTCATTATTATGTATTTGCTCCTCAAAACAAGCCGCTTATGAGACTGTTGTGGGTGGTTGCCAGGGAGTTGCTATGTGTCTGGCAAGATGTTCTAAGTGGCTTTTCCCCCTAGAAAGTCTTAGAAATATAACATGTTTTTGTGTTTGCATTTTCCCTAAAGGTAGAGTTGTAAAGTTCAGCAGAGAAAAATAAGGGACACTCTCTGTTCCTTTATACCACATGCCATTTGAGATTGAAGTAAACAGTTGGTGGCAGGTGACAATTGACCACTTTGTAAATAAAAATGAAATGCTGCAGAATCACAGTGTGTGCCTGCAGCTATGTGTGTGTAGAAAAAAAGATAGCCTACATTTGAAACGGACTGAAATATGTGCAGAAAAAGCTTTGGAGAAGCAATCACTGATTTCATCATATGATTACATTTTTATTTTACATTTATTTTAAAGCCATACTGAACTACATTGTCATACACCATCAGTTTAACTTCTTATAAATAATATTTAATACATAAAAGATAAATAATATTTCTATGAATTAATTTTTATTTTAGGTGCATTTCACCTATTTAATTAACCTTAAGGCCAGTTATAAAAAAATAAAAAATAAATCCAGTGAAAAAAATAAACCGACTGAAAGTGGCTGGATGGTCTTATTTTTACACACACACAAACACATACTGGTTTCCATGTTTTATGGGGACTTTCCATAGACACAATGCTTTTTATACTGTACAAACGGTATATTCTATCCCCTTACACTAACCCTACCCCTAAACCCACCCATCACAGTTAACGTTCTGCATTTTTACATCTTCAAAACACTTAATTTAGTATGATTTATAAGCTGTTTTCCTCATGGGTACAAAGTATTTTTTCCATAAGGTCACAATTTACTGGTATTACTATCCTTATGAGACATTTGTTCCCCATAACTTAGGGAATACCAGGTACACACACACCCCCACACACACACATCAACAGTATAACTAAAAGTGTGAAAAACCAACAAATAAAGGTGCAAAAATGTTCAGTCTGTTCTTTTTTTTGCCTTTCCTCTTCTGTCTCCTTCGATACATGTAACATAACACCACCCAATGTTAAGGATTTAACACAACTGTCTTTTTCAATTTGTTTTCCATTCTAATTTTATCATTTTTGGCTGAAACTGATCAAATCTGATATACTAAAGCATTCTCAGTTTCATGCTAAAATATGGAACAAACTGCATTCTGTAACAGAATGATGTTCTGTTCCCTTAAATAGTATCAATTCAGTATTATTGCAGATGGTTGGTAACTGTAACTAATAGTGATAACCACTGAATGTTGACTATATATTAACCGAGAGCATTTCTGTGTACAGACTGAGGTAATCACAAATCAGTTTGGATGTCAATGTGCTCATCCTTCTTATTATAAGGTTGTTGTGTGTTCTGCATAAAAAGGTTTCTGTTTACTGACACATCCAATATTACAGTTTTTTTCTTTTCTTTACTTTTTGGTGCTTATTTTATTGTAAGTTACACCAATTGAAGACATATTATAGAAATATATTATTATTAAATATTTAAATTAGATATAATTAAAATGTAACCTTACATTAATAACCTTACATTAACCTTACAAATAAATAAATAAAAACGATTTTGGTCAAGAATTTTCAATTCTGTGCATCACTAGAATAAGTATGTGTTTGAACATCAGACATTGTGTCTTTATTTGGCAAATAAAGTTTCTCATGTCTTATATAAGCCTGAGTGTTTGCACAGTTCAGGTAACACAGACTGAGGATTCTATCAATAATGTTTGTCCTTTCCATTTTAGAGATCATACTCTTCCTGCTTGAAGTTCTTTTGAGTGAGCTATTGTCCGTCACAGAGAGGTTTCCTGGTCGCAAGGCACTTATAAAGGGTCGTGTGTGTGTGTGTGCGTATATGTTGTTTCCCGTTCCCTTGAGAATCCTCTGCCTCCACTTTATGGAAATGTCAGTGATCACCCTGTCTCTTCCGCTGCGTGAGTCCGTGTGATGTGTGTACGCAAGTGTGTGTGTGTGTGTGTGTGGACAGCTTGTGCTGGAGTTCACTGAAATGTTTGTGTGTGTGTTTGATGTGTAAATGTCACTGATCACCCCATTTCTTCCACCTGATTACCCTTGCTTGCTTCTACCTGTCTGTGCGCTCAGATCTTCTCTGTGGGTAAATGTGTCCTGAGGCCAGAGGAAAGGACTGGTGCATTATGGGTGTGGGGCCAACTCCCCAAAACTGTATGACTGTGCAGAGAATGCATGCGGATGTCACACAGTCTCATTGTATTGGAACCACAAAAAAGGTCAAATCACATGCCCCTATCATACTCGCATGGTGTATTTGGCACTTGAAGAAATAAAGTTTTGCCTCATTAAGCACGGCATCAAGCTCCTTTCCTGTGTGATCAACCCGGTAATCACCCATCGGTTAAAGATTAAAGGTGTTGGCACAAAGCCTGAACAATGATGTCGTAGTAACTGGAGATTTATTTAGTAACATTTATTGGTGCTTTATAACTATTAATGTTATGCTTGTTCATGGGTCATTAGATAAATAATAGTGTCCAAGATAAAAAAGAAAATCTAGCTTGCGTCAAGAAGTTCTTGGAAATTAACCTGAATTAACTTTAGTTTAGTTATGTGGTATTTTACTTATTTTATATATCAATGATATATTTACATATGGTTTGTTCATATTTTGTTAATAATTAGATTTACTTTTTGTGTTTTGTGTTTTCATTTCAATTTTAGTTAAAGTTACATTTTTATTAGTTTTTTTTAATGTATTAAGTAATTTAGTTTTAGTTATTTTAGTACTTCAACTGTTAATGTTTATTTTATTTCAAGGAATTTTCAAGGAATCAAGGATTTTTTTTATAGTTTTAGTCAACGAAAATAACCCTGGTTGCACCACATGACCTTTTATTTGGTGTACAAAGGTTTTAAAATATTAATAAGCAGTTTTGTTAAAATGATTTTAAAATTGTTTATATATATATTTTAAATGATTTAAATATAAAAGATTATGCCAAACTACTTGTGTTCTTTTCAAGAATTCATTATTATTTTATTATGAATTGTCTTGAATGCATTTTTGAATGGAATTTATATTTTATATATATATATATATATATATATATATATATATATATATATACAGACCCTTTCCAAAAAATTTGAATATCATGGAAAAGTGTATTTATTTCCATAATTCCATTCAGAACGTTAAACTTCCATAGATTATAGATTCAGGGCCCACAACTTAAACGATTTCAAGTATTTAGTTTTTTATTTGTACATAATTTGGGCTTCCAGCTCATAAAACCCACGAAAACAGGATTTCAAAAAATTTGAATATTACATGAAATCACACAGTAATTACACAGTAATACCATGGTCATTGAACCAGGTTTTGGTTCTTTTGGCCGTGTGGGCAGGTGCCAGTCCTGCTGGAAAATGAAGGAAGCATGAAGTGCTCTGAAAATGTCCTGGTGGACGGCTGCGTTGACTCTGGATTTAATAAAAGCACAGTGGACCAAAGTCCTCTTTTCTGATGAGAGCAAATTTTGCATCTCATTTGGAAACCAAGGTCCCAGAGTCTGGAGGAAGAATGGAGAGGCACACAATCCAAGATGCTTGAAGTCCAGTGTGAAGTTTCCACAGTCTGTGTTGGTTTGGGGAGCCATGTCATCGGCTGGTGTTGGTCCACTGTGCTGTCCACTCAACGCAGCCGTCTACCAGGACATTTTCAGAGCACTTCATGCTTCTGAAATATATATATATATATATATAAAGGAATTTGAATTCAAATTATTTGAAGTATTAAAGTGTTAAATTTAAAGTGTAAGTGTGCAATTTTGAAACATAACTCATCCCACACCATATACGAACATGAATGGTGACTAGTTTTGCATAGGCAAACATCACTCAAAAATCTTTTTTAGTTATCAAGAGTTAATCCTTCACATTTCTGTTTTATCACCTTTGTTCGTTTAAGCAAAGCACTTAGTGGCTTCAGGAGGGCTGTTTCTGCAATTAGTCTTTTTAAAAAAAAATTTTTTTTATGAAAGTGTCTGCTAAATGGCAAGTAATTTGCTAACAAGTGTGGTGGGAGGCACTGAGGCATTGGCCTTTAGCTTCATAATAGCAGACCGAAGTAATTTTTTCCCGCAGAGACAGTAAGAATGTTGACCTGGGATGCTTCAATGGGCACACACACCAAACGAGAAGACTGTTCCAAAAAGTACACAGCAATATCATGCTGCCTTCTAAAACACCTTGTTTAGCACAAATCCGATAGCATCAGGTGTATACATAGCGGACAATTCAATCCCAGAATGCATTGCAACCAGCTCTGTTGATGGTGGATGTAGTTGAGATGTCAAACGTAAATAAATATACAATATGCTTTGTTCATTTATTGGCACTATATATCGTTTTTGGCTGATTTCGAAGAATTAAAGTAATTAAATACTTATGACATATCAAGATTGAAATGACTTTTGCCATCATCTTGCACTTTTTTAAAGTAATAGCCCTTTAATTCTTTTCTTTTAAGATTACTTTTCATTCTCATTTACACAATATAGTTTTTTCTAATGGATGCCTCTTTCATATGCATTATCATATTAAAGTCAAGTCAAATTTATTTGTATAGCGTCTTTCATAATACACATAGTTTCAAAGCAGCTATACAGAAAATAATGATGATAATGTTTATAATATCTTTATATTTCATGCCTTTTAGTCGCATTTAGCAGATTAGAGCTGATAATTAGAATAATAGATAACTAGATTAGAAATGTAGTTCACATTGGTTAGTGACCGTCATATGAAAATAGTTGTGTTATTATTGATATTTGCTAAAGTTTCAATATCAGTGCATTCTTAATTCAGTACTGAAAAGTATCTACTAAAATATTTTTCAATTTCAGATCAAATTGTATGAAAGTATCACATTGTTAGCTTAGCAACATGCTAAAGCCAAGTTGTTAACGTCCCCCTGTGGTGAAAATCCAGCTTTTAAAGTTGTTTTTATGTCTATGTGATGTTTTTACAGTTTTTCTCAATTGCTAAAACACAATTTCTGAAACCTTGCTCCATTTTCTGAAAACACTGAACACAAAACCTCATCTTCAAGCACTATTTACCAAACCTCTGACTCCTCTTGCAAAATGAAACTTTCGCCTGTGTTTTTTACCTGTGTTCAAAATCAAACACTGCTCTCAAATCATAAACAAAGTGATCAAAATGATATACACTATCAAGCAGTCAGTAAACAATACACCAAAAAATAAGAAAACACATTGTTCAAAACATATAGTTCTCGAAAGATATCTACGGACTGCTATTCTGTTTGTAGACTTACCCGTGACACCTTACTGTACCATCAAAAAGTTCATTTGTGACATACTGTATGACTGCACTTGATAAAAGGAAATAAAAAGAAAAGTAAAAAAACAAAAACAAAACAAAAACATATAGTTCTTAGGGAGAAGTACATTTTTAATCTCAAAACAAATTTTATATTTTTCCGTCATTGTCTTTTGATGAACGAAAACATGTTCTATCATAGTAGCTCAAAATTGATCAGAAATTACTACTCTGCTTTGCAATTTAATTTTTTGCTCTTCCTCCTTGTACCCCTATTTTTACAGTACTGTACCCTGCATCTCACAAACTTGTCCTTTGTCTATGTGATACTGTAATCCTTGTTCTTTGTTGATATGAACCTGCAACCAGTCACAATCTATTGAGCAGTCAGTACTGTTAACAAATGGAAAGCACAATGTTCAGGGCCATACAATTTGTTCATTGTACAGTATACAGCCTACAATGCACTGTACTACAGTATACAATACTAAAAGGGACAAAAATCAAAAGAGAAAAGATGTGATCAGTGTGCTTCTTCTTGTCTTTGGGCTGGGTCAGGCCAGGCCAGAGCACTTCGTCGACATCACAAGCAATATTGTCCCTCCTCCTTTCTAAATTTTGAGTGGTTGTGTTCAATCAATGACGTGTGTTCTCTATTTGTATTTGATTGTTGCCACTTGTGTTTACCAGTGTGGATGACATGTGCATTAGAGTGCAGAATGTGTTTTGAGAATGAGAATGTGTTTAGAGTTTTGCTGAAAAGTCTAAGTGAGATCTGCAAATTGTGTTTTACCATGTGAAATGGTTTAAGGTATTGACAACAGACTGCACAATTAGCTAAATGAGTTCAGTCAACTGAGAACTTTGTTCAGCCAATGGGTTTTAGTGTTTTAGCAATTGAGAAAAACTGTAATATGCTTTAAGACCAACCATGTGCAAAATCACGTCAACACCATTGCTGAGTACTTTCTCCTTGAAACTGCAGTGAACCAAAGACGCGGTTTGAAATCGCTGGTGTTTCTGACGTCACAAACTACCTTGTAACCAATCAGGTCAACGTGTGATTGTCAACGAGAGAATCTAATTTAAGGAATGAAGATTTAAATATGTTTATTACATTTAAATATGTCATTTTGGTGATCAAAAATGATTTTTAAGGGATACAATTTTGGACTACAGGGGGACTTTAACTAAAAATACTTTCATCAAATTGCTAAATTGTTACCTGCTTTTTGCAACAGAGCTTACAGTATATCTGAGAATATTCCAAGACTGAATGGAATATTTTTATCTTTTGACACATACTGTATTCATGTAGTTTGAATTGCACACAGGCTTCCATTCAATTTAGAGAGAGCGGGAGAGCTCATATTATCAGTCTCATCTCAGGTCACATGCCTTCCCTACTGTTTTCTAATGGTCACTTCTTCAGAATTATTGATGTTATCTGAAGCCATTCTGACTTTAGATGGCGAGATTAGATTCACAATACACAAAGGCCTTGACACAAGTTTCTTACAAAGCACCAGAGTGAAAGTCCCTTTGAGATCTTTTTCTGAGTTTATTAGGTCCGGATTTGTGTGGCAAAAACTGTGCACTACTGACATGGTGGCATTCTTGTGACAAATAAATACTTTTCCCTCCACATTAACTTTGTCTCTAGGAGCAGTGTGTATTTGCAGATGTTCTCAGAAGTATATTTCATTTTTTTATGGCCTAAATCTTTTTGCTACAGCCCAAGGACTCATATGTAAAACTGTGTTTAGAGAGGGCATCAGTAAGCCTAATATAGAAAGAGTCAGCCATTTCGAATGATTATTTAACGGTGAAGTGTTGATATTTTCAGTGTTAAATAAAACGCTTTTTCATATCTACATTATTTCAGCCACAGAACAAAAAATAAAAATGGTAATTGCGACTTTTTATCTGACAATTCTGAGTTTGTCTCACAATTCACACTTTTTTTTTCCCCTCACCATTCAGAATTGATTGAGAATTGCGAGATATGAACTCAGAACTTTTGAAACACAATTTGGACTTTTCTTCTCAGAGTCGCAAGCAATTCTAATTCAAACAAACTCGCAATTCTGAGAAAAAAAGTCCAAATTGTCATTCATATTCTCTTTAAAGGTGAAGTATGTAGTTTCTGCAACTAGTGGCAGCTAGGCTTACATTTCTGTAACCGAACCTGAATGGCTTTTCCCATGTATTGACCTCATATCTATCTATCCATCTATCCATCCATCCATATATTCTCATATAATGAGATGTACTTTTAATGTGTACTCAGGCACAGTTATCAGTTTCGAAATGGCCAAATATTGGCTGATGAATCAGCCTGGGTGATATATTGGTCATTAATCAGAGTAGTATTTGGCTTTTATTGGCTTATCTGGACTTTTTGAAATATCATGGTCAGCACTTTATTCTTACGCTCAGTGTGCTTTTATTCATGCATCATAATTAGCCATATTTGCATATTTAGTTAAGCTTACCTGTTCATTACATCAAAATTAAACATGGGTTTTCATTCCGTTATTGATGTTCTCTTCACAGACATCGCTCCGTACTTTAAAACCGAGGTAGGGGGTGCACAAACACATCTGGAGGGGAACAGACTCGTGCTCACCTGTCTGGCTGAGGGCAGCTGGCCGCTGGAGTTCAAATGGATGAGAAACAGCACAGACATCACTGAATACACACCAGAGTACAGGTAACAATGAACACACTCTCTGCTGTCTGTTTGCTGTTTACATGTCTTATGCGAAACCAAGTTCATGAAACACGCCATTATGAACTTTAACTTGGCGATCTTTGAGGATCATGAAGTCTGCATAAAGCAGCAAAACATAAAACTCAAGCCACAAATTTCACATTTTGATTTAATGGGATTTTTAAAGTAGTTTTTATAGCACTGTTTTGGTATGAGTAACCATTATCCTAACTTGCACCCATGTACTGAGGTCATTGGATTCTGTGTTGGAGATTGTACAGCAGACAATAGTGCTACAATATAAAATAATATAGACAGTGCAGAGTCCTTTGGGATCTCATTTGTACTGTTTCCTTCTTTGGCCTCTTTCTCGTGTCTGGTCATCCATCTTTGACCCCTCGTGTTTTGGAGACATTATTATTAGACTGACCTCAGAGTTGTGTATAATAAAGAAATGGTGTATAATAAGAACAGTGTTAGCAAGATGAGCGATGAGGTCTGTTTTCATCTATTTTAAAGCCAAACAATGTGACTTCAATGGGGATAGTTCACTGAAAAATTCAAATTGTAATAATTTGCTCATGTTGGGAGGAGTTAATACTTTTATTCAACAGAAAGTTGATCAAAGCAACCGTAAAAATTATTTTACTTTGTTACAAAAAACAAACAAACATTATTGTTAACAAAAACTATTAAAAACATTTTAGGTGAAATTAAATATAATTATTACATGAAAATTAGAAATGTTGCCTTGCAGACTAACTGAAGTAAAATTAAGTTGAAGCACTAAAATTAATAATTGTAAATAAATAAATAAAATAAAAATAAAAGAAACAACTTATACACGTGACACAAGCAAATAAACGTATTAAAAATAAAATGTTACAATTAAAATGTTTAATTTTGACAATATAAGAGTAAAGGCAAATTCAAATATTTATAAAAAACTCAATTTTAATAAAACTAAATATTAATAAAACAAGAAATAATACGAAAATAACACTAATACTAAACCTGTATGATTTCCCTTTCTATTTCATCTTGAGAGTCATTTCGAAATGTAATGTTTTCCAGTGTTCTTCAGAATCGTGCGTTTAATCAGCAAAGTTGATTCCACGTTTAGTCCATGTGAACCATCAGTTCTGCATTAAACAGTCATCTGTAAAAACCGAATCAACACAGATCTGGGCAGCTCTGACCCTGTGGGCTTGTAATCGTTCTTGTTAAACAACACACACTCACATCCATCTGCTCATAAATCCAAGCACTTGTTAGCGTTCACATTCAAACTTCTTGAATGTTTATTGAACTGCTTATTGTACACATTGAGGAAATCATGTTGCAGGTTCAGATAACACATATTTGACAATTATATAATGTAGAGCCAGGTTTTGGGATGTGTTTGAAATAGCATAGTAACATACTACTCATACTATATGGTCAACGGTATGCATAACAAGCGCATGTGTAGTATACTTTATTCCACAATGCAATGCAAATAAAATGACCTTTTAATTACAGTGTGAAGAATGAACCTGTAATAATATCTCTCACTCCAGATTTTCTTCCTTGGCTCATTATTTGATCCAAAAGGGAGAAGTTAAGATATTTTTATGCAACAGTGGATTAAAGAAATGTCATAACTGGAAGTGACTCACTAAATTAAACATGCAGCCTAGTGAGGTTATGAGACAACAATGTACTACGCTACTATTTGTAACATTTATCATTGCATAATGTGCCCTGTTTCACACAAAAAAAAAAGATGTAGTGTGCAGTATACTGCACAGCAAGAACATATCCATTACTCAAGTAAGCACTATGTAAATCCCAGCTCTCTTCCTTTCTTCCAGGTACACGATCACATTGTTAAACCGCAAGGACACGGGTTTGTATCAGTGCGCGGTGAGGAACAGGATGGGAGCGCTGATCCAGACGAGAGCTGATGTTCGTGTGGCTTGTAAGTACATGTGTATGTTGTTAGAAAGGGAGTCTGGGAGGCTGAAGCACAAATGGATTTCACACATCACCACACTCACCTAGAACACACTCATATGCATGTAGCACAGTGTCCCATAGGGGAAGAACTAGAAGTGACATTCAGGAAACACTCCAGTAATTTTTAAATATGCTGTCAATCCAGTACACTTAATTTACTCTTTGTAATGCAGCTGGTGTTCGGGACAGATATACAAGTATATTACGGCAAAAGCCACTGAAGGCCATGTATTCAAATTATTTGACCGTGGTCAAGGGGTGTTTGGAGTGCCTTAAACATCCTACACTGTGATAAAATCATTATACCACAGAAGCCTAAAATGAAAGTTATGCCTTTAATTTCTCACCCTTATGTTGTTCCAAACTCGTAAGACTTTAGTTCATCTTTGGAACTCAAATTGAGATCTTTTTACTGAAATCTGAGAGTTTTCTGTCCCTCCATTGACAGTCACAACACACATGCATCATGATGCTCTCGTGAATGCGTGTTGGATATTCATATTTTGTAAATAAAGTGGTAAATTATGGTTGTTGTTTTTTTGCGCAAGCAAAGCACTCTTCATAAAATTGAGGTTAAACCACTGGAGTCACATGGATTACTTTAATGATGTCTTGACTACCTTTTTGGAGCTTGAAAGTGGCAGTAGTGTAGCTGTCAATGGAGGGACAGAAAGCTCTCAGATCTCATTAAAAAGATCTTTATAGTTTCAACAAAATGACAGAGAATGTTGGTATCCGAAAAAGAGCAACATACTTATGAGATGTTAAATGTGCCTCATATTGCAACCTAAATCATAGTCTCTCTCTCTCCTAGACATGGATAACTTTGCGGAACTAGAACAGAGGAAAACGGTCTCTCAGGGAAGAGCCGCTATCCTGAATCCCCCTGCTGTGAGCAGTTACCCTCGCCCTCAGGTCACATGGTTCAGAGACGGCTTCAAGATCATTCCTAACCATCGGGTGTAAGTTGCCATTTGACATTTTGACATCTGTGAGGCTTGTCCTGTAAAAAAGATCAATGGATATTGACTAAAACCTGCTCTAATTTATTATGTAAATGGTTTTGTCTAAAAAGGACGCTTAAGTCATCATTTACTGACTCCTATCATTTGTTTTCCAATCCTTTATGGCTTTCTTCGATAAAATATTTGTCTTTTTGATGAATATTCTGCTCATTCTTTTCAGTAGATTGTGATTGAATGAGAACTGATTCGTAAGAAAATAAGACGTTCTTACGACTCATGTGAGGAACACACCATTATTCTCTGAAAGTCATAGTTTAAAATTTCTCTTTTTGTTTTCGACATAAGTCAGTCAGTCTTATAGGTCTGGAATGACATGATGGTTACTAAATGAACACAGAATTTTCATCTTTAAGTGAATTAATAATTTAAAGGTAGGGTAGGTAGTATTTTTCAAAAAAAAAAAAATTCTAATTTGTTTAAACTGTCTTTATATACCAATACATAATTAAAATGTAAGTGCTCTGAAAAAGAGAGTATAAAAATCGAGTGACTGTACACCTTTTAATCTGCAATAAACACAGCTCATTATTTCCATCCGGGACGAAACAATTGATTGGTTTGGGCGACTGTCACTCACTCTCGCAACCATGGCTACCACCACTGTTGCTAAAAGATCTGCCCATATGCGCGCGCACCCGTTTGATTTGAGGAGTGCAAGAGAGGCGCAAAACCTACGAAGAGTAAAATTATGGCAGAGAAAGAGCATTCAAAATTCAAAGCACCTGCATATGCAGTCAGCGAAGGCAAACAAGGCAAAAACTACTTCCTCGGACCCTGGTTGCCCGCACTCTTGAACGACCTCCTCTGCTTCGCCCTCGACCCCGGACCTGTCCTCAAACCGACGATGCGGTAGGCTTGTCTCCGGAGTGTAACGTTAGTCCTCATCAGTCAACAATGTTTTCATCATGGAAACTCTTACATGCAAAACACCGTAGCCTATTATGAATCTTACACAAAATTCACCTTCATCACAGTTAGGGGTGCGCCGATCCGATATTCGGTATCGGTATTAGTCCGATACTGGCCAAAATCACTGGATCGGATATTGCATGAATCGCGGGAGTATAACCCGATCCGATACGATCACGTCCCTTAGTCCTAAATTGTCATACAAATGCTTAACAACACCTGAGAGACATGCCGTAAAGAGAGATGAGCAACACGCGTCACGCAGCGTTGCCAGATTTTCACATACAAATCCCGTCCAATGGCTTCTTAAAAATAGCCAATCGCGTTTCGGGGTGGGAGAGACCGCGGACTTGGCAACACTGGCATCACGTGAACGGTAGCTAGAGGTGAGTGAGGTAAGCCCTCTCAGCAATTAAGTTATCATGTCAGCTGTGTGGAGTTATTTAAAATAAGACACGATACGTTCATAATTAATAAACTACAGAACAGCGCGAGCAGGAAGCGGCGCGCCTCACGCGGGCACGGCTTATGCTCCGAGAACGGATTACTGCACTAGTGATATAAAACGCATCTTCCCCATGAACAACACAAAGTAAATACACTCGCACGTAACACACACACACACAGGTCTGTTAACTTAAGCAATACTTTTAATAAGGTAGTCTAATATTTTTCTGACTAACAAATTACTGACACAGTAAAGGGTAGATTTAAATAAAGAAAAACGAAATTTAAATAAAGAAAAAAACGAAATTTAAATAAAGAAAAACGAAATTTAAATAAAGAAAAACGAAATTAAGTTAAATTAAAAATGAGATTAATTTAGATTGATAATAAGGGGTAAAAAGCTTAATACATTTTGTTTCTATTGTTCTATTTTCCACAATGTCAAAGCAACGCAGCTTAACCCAAAATACAAGCTCGCAGGCATGCACTTCTGTCCATACAAACTCCGCTGTTCTGCGCTCTAGCCAGAGAATACTACCGTTGCAGGAACACTTTAGTAGGCCAACTCAAGAAGCATCAAATAACGAGGTTGGGTTCCTTCAACTGTCCATCCTATTAAAAATGGCTAGGCCTTATAAGATAGTTGTAAAAAAGAGTTCTCGGAGCATATAAGCCCTGCCCGCGTGAGGCGCGCCGCTTCCCACTCGCGCTGTTCTGTAGTTTATTCAAAGTTTATTCATTCTGAACGTGTCTCGTCTCGTGTGTCTATCTATATTTCGTCAGATTTTATAGTGTTGAACATATTCAAGCGCGAATGAGAACCATTTCGAGGGGGATGCCAGGTGTAAAAAAAAAAAAAAAAAAAAAAACGAATATTCGAATGTCAAATTCTCAAATCGAATACCAACCCACCGAACGAATATTCGAATAGTCGGGTACAGCCCTATGACTACATAAGAGTTTTGTGTTACATCCAGTTTTTGGCACTGGAATTATAATTTTTGATTTATTTGCACAGTTGCACTTTAAATTTCATTAATTGAATGGTGCTGAATAATTAAAAATGCTGCTACAAGTTCTGTTTAAAAATTGTTTTAATAAAAATTAAGCAGCAGTATTGCACAACTGAGTCATGTTGTGGGCTACTTATATAGAACATTTATTGCACTGTTTGAGCATGATGCTTTTTAGATGGCTAGGTTAAGCACAGTGCATCCTCCTGACAAATGTGTTATTAACAGCTTAATTAAGAAAAAAATATATGGTATTGTATCGGTATCGGTATCGACAGATACTCAATTGTGTGTTATCGGTATCGGTATCGGACATGAAAAAGTGGTATCGAGCCACCCCTAATCACAGTGTAACTGATGGTAATGGAAAAACGTGTATCAATGCAACCTGTTTTTAGCTTTGCCTTATAAATATAGCTCGTTACCTATAAATATAGCTCGTTACCAAATCAAACTAAATATATTTTAAACTTTACCAGTATCGATATGCTAGCTTGATAGTGAGTACTAAAAGCCATCTTTTTTGTTTATATTTATAGTGATAAAGTTAGGTATTTTATTACATGTGATTCTGACATGATGTCACTGCATGCACTGCGCTCCTTCCTCTCCACTCGTCTCAGGTAAATAAATAAGTAAGTAAATAAATGCGTCTTCCAGCTGATCCTGAGCGTTTGTCGTCGCGCGTTCATGTGTTTTGGGGGCGTGGCTTTGGAAGGAGCTCAGAAGGGAGGGGTGGAGTGAATGGAAATAATGAGCTGTGTTTATTGCAGATTAAAAGGTCTACAGAGACTCGATTTTTATACTCTTTTTTTCAGAGTACTTACATTTTAATTATGTATTGGTATATAAAGACAGTTTAATAAAATTTGGAATGTTTTTTTTTTTAGAAAAAACCTACCTACCCTGCCTTTAAAGGATCAATATATATATATATATATATATATATATATATATATATATATATATATATATATATATATATATATATATATATTGACAACAAAAAGTCAGACAGCCCTCATCTGTACACTCTTAAACACACACACACACACACACACACACACACACACACACACACACACACACACACACACACACACACACACACACACACACAGACACACATGCTTACATTGAAAATAGTGTTTCATCAATCACTGTCTACTGTCTTTAGACTGATTTCATCAGTTGGCCCCCACGGCAATGATGTGCTTTATGACATTTATTGATTCTCTAAATGAAACCGGCACGTCCTGCAGTTGTTGATGCTACGCTCCAGATTCTTGGACTGTTAGTAGCGGGGTCGACACGTCTACTCATCAAGCTTTACTGTCAGCATCTGAGGATAGCTCACCTCGCCGGCTGTCAGTCAAACTTATGAGACGGTCTTCATTTCAAAGGCCATTCGTACGTGAAATGCGTTACTCTATCAAAGAAACAAGATCTATAGTGAGTTATAGTGATTGTAAGTAGAGTGCAAATTGTTTAAGTAATGTAGTGTGATTGATGCTTAATTATTTTTTGTGATTGATGCTTAATTATTTTAATTATTTTTTCATCCTTGTGTTGTTCCAAACTGACATGTATGCAACATTGGATTAAAGAAATTTCATAACTGGAAGTGACACACTAAATTAAACATGCAGCCTAGTGAAGTTTTGAGACAACAATGTAGTACACTACTATTTAAAACATTTATCATTGCATAATGTGCTCTGTTTCAACCTGTAGTGTGCAGTATACTGAAAGTGGAAAATGTTGAATATTTTATTTTATTTTAATGTGTGGCTTTGTGCAGGGTACATAAACTTTATGTTCCCTGCACAAAGCTACACATAATTTTTTTTTTTTTAAGATAAAATACAATTTTTTTTTTTAAAGGGGACTCATTATTAAAAATTCACTTTTACATGGTGTTCGAAGATAAATGTGTGTCGGCAGTGTGTGTGTACACAACCACCCAATAATGGTAAAAATTCACTAACTCGTCTTTGTTTTAATCTCCATAAATCATAATCAGTTTCTCAGAACAAGCCCTTTGCAGATTCTAGCAGTGTGATGTCACATATGCCTAGGCCCCGCCCACAACTGCCCTATTAGCATAGACCCGCCTTGAGTGAGCTTTACACAGTCCGCCGTTTATCTCCTCACCAGAGCAATTAACAGCAGCATTCAAGTAAGACATTTATTTTCATTAAATCAAGAGCAGTGAGTGATTTTCTGTTTTTCTTTGTTTGTTTGATTCATATTAACAGCAGATATAGCAGTAGGTACTGAATATTACGCTGCTTTCACTTTAATACACAGATCTAATATACACATGCGGTTTCTTTCCCTGCACTTAAAGGTGCTCTAAGTGATGTCACGCGTTTTTTAGGCCAAAACATTTTTTGTCACATACAGCAAATATCTCCTCACTATCCGCTAGCTGCCTGTCCCCTGAACACACTGTAAAAAAACGCGGTCTCTGTAGACACCACAGGCTCCACAAACGGCAACAAAATCAAACTGGGCTAACCCGCACCACGAAACACAACAAACAGTGCTCCAGCCAATCACCGACAAGAAGCATTTGAGGGTTGTGGTTTGGGGGTTAGTGCGCGTGCACATGAAGGGGTGTGTGGAGGAGAGAGAAGCATGAAGAGGGAAGTTTGAATTATGGCCGACACACGGCTAAAGAGACGACGTTCCGATGAACAAATTGCAAAGAAGAGGGACAAGGATAAGGAACGCGCGAAGTCCCGAATTTACATCGGAAAAACCCTCGAAATGTGGCGAGAACTCCGCCGGCAGAAGGGCTTCCAATCCGACATAGTTGCTCTGTTTTTGCAGAACAGGTAAATCCATTTTTCTTTCTAAATTGACGTTCATGTTCGCCAAACCAACACAAGGATGTAATTAGCTAGAACTATGCAGTCAGCGTTAGCTTTGGTGAATACAACATGTATGTTTCAGCTAGCGATCAATCTCTATTGTAAATGGTCAAGCAAATTCACAGTAGGGCGACAATTTGTGTGAATGATTGTTTTCACCCACTGTTTGTTATGGATTTGAATGTTCATTTATAGGCTATTGACAACTTTGACTAAATTTGTTTACGCCGCCGCCGTTGTTTATGCTCACTGGGAAACGCGAAGCTAACGTTATCTTGCAATTATTGCGTCCTTGTATGGGAGCTAACGTTATAGTTATAACCTCAAGTGGCAAAACGATTTTAAGACAATGTTTCTCTTTTTCTGCATTCTGTTCTGCAATATATAAAAGCATTTATCTAACTTGGTGACATTACACATTGAATGAAGTATCAGTAAAACTTAACTTTGTTTTTAGTGACTACTTTGACTTTCCTTTATGCCGGAAGGGAGGGGAGGAGGGAGGAGACGGGATGAGGAGGAGGGAGGGTCTAGCGAGCCTCCGTTTTGTTTGACAACAATTTGAATGTCAACACTCCCGGCATCACTTAGAGCACCTTTAACATTCACAGACATAACCTACTGTGTTTATTTTAGTAGTAGTGGGAAGTTCGGATCATTTTACTGACTCGGATTTTTGAATCTCGTTCCTCAAAATGAACAAATATTTTTTCGAGTCATTTCATTAATTTCGTTAATTTCAGCAGAATGTATTTAAAATGTTACACGTTAGCGAATTCCCCAAACATATCAAATGTTGATCGCATTTAGAATAAGAAAAAATGCCAATGCAAGGAAAAGGCCAAATTATGAGAAACAGAAACGATTAATTAAAGGGTTAGTTCACCCAAAAATGAAAGTTTTGTCAGTAATTACTCACCCTCATGTTGTTCCAACCCCGTAAGACTTTCGTTCATCTTTGGAACACAAATTAAGATATTTTTGATTAAATCTGAGAGCTGTCTCACTCCTCCATGCTTCTATGTTATTGAAACGTGCCAGTCCAGAAAAGTTAGTAAAGACAATGTTTAAAATAGTCCAAGTGACTACAGTGGCTCAATCTTAAGTTTATCAAGCGACGAGAATACTTTTTGTGCACAAACCCCCCCCCCCCCCCAAAACAAGGACTTTATTCAACTATTAATTTTCTTCTGTGTGGGCCTTTGAGTTAGTTCACGTGATGAACGAATCGTTCATGACCGACCCATCACTAGTTTATTTGAACTTTGTGTGTTTTTGACATAACCTTGTGTGTATTTGAGAGTCTAAAGGCAATAAGATGTGAAAGAGAACTTAGTTTAATACTCACGGGATGCACCGTCTGAAAGCCAACTTTCTCTGTGCCTGCTTCAGATGTGTGTGCTCAGAAAACCATATATCAGAAGTGTCAGACAGATATGGATTTAAAACGCATGCAGATAATAAACTTTCATGATGATGAAGAACTGCAATGTCATGTGAGCGTGACCGTGATCGAGATGATAATCAAAACCAAACAGATGTTCTAGTTTTTGGTAGAGTTTCAGTGGCACGAGCTATACAGGATCCGCTCTCTTCAGGAAAGCAGCAGCTCATTTGCATTTAAAGATACATGCATGAAAACAGCATGTCCTTCCAACATTTCCAACATGGTATTATACATGATCCTTGTATTTTGAACTGAAACTTCACAGACACATTCTGGGGACAACTGAGACTTATATTACATCTTGTAAAAAGGGGCATAATAGGTCCCCTTTAAAGGTCCCATGACATGGATTATTTTATTATTTTATAATTTTTCCTAGGGTGCCTTTGTAATGTTAGTATGTTTTTAAGATCAAAAATTGTAATTTTTCCTAGCCTGATTTTAGCCTCTGATTTGAACACTCTGTTTGAAGGGGCGTGTCTGTTGTGAGACTTCAGTGTAAACGCCCACTGTTGTGATTGGCTGACATGCTTGCATATGAAATAGCTAGCATTACATGTGAAACTCTCTCGAATACTTTTACTATTACAGCTATTATACGTTTTTACTATTACAGCTATCGAGATTAACGAATCGTGAGAAGTTCTTTAAGAATTTAGATCTATTCCCATCACATAAAAGGTTGCAGTGATGAGCATTGAGCAGCTGACAGCCTGTTGATCGCGTGAATGAAGAGCTTATCATTGCAACGCAGTTTCTGCACTCTCACTAATGATTTCACCAATGCAAACATGAGGTAAGTACAGTAAGAGCTTTGTTGTGCAGCGTAACAGCGGCATTGATTTCATAACGAGTTTTGGCAAGAAAAAAATACTTTTGTGTTCATTTGTACATCCAAACACTGAGCAACTGCCATGCTTCGCTCGTTTGCAAGCCATGATGTCTCTCGAGGAAAAACCAATATCGCACTCGCGCAGCACATTTTCTCATGGGCGGGACAAATTCTCTTTGCGAGCAAAGAAGAGAAAGGGGAGGTAACCTTTCCCCTTATGACGACATAAAGGGAAGATTCTAGATCAACCCGTCTGAGCTTTAATTTTCTCAAAAATACCCAGGGCTTGGTTTACACCTATCAAAATGTCTAGCCACTGGCTAGTTAACGAGTTAGCCATTAACTCATATTAATGTTAAAAAACCTCATAAAGTAAAATTTTCATGCCATGGGACCTTTAAGATTGTATGTTTTTAGGTCTTTAAGAAACGTGGAAGGCAGTTTAGTGGACATCTTAAGTCCTTAGGAAGTCCTGAATTCATTTTGAAGCACACTTTTTTTATTTTCTACTAGATTTGTATGCATTTTATCCCTCCTGTCAGCTTTCGGATCTCTCTTTGTGCTTGAACGTGCTGGATTTGCATTGCTAACAAATCTGGGATTAGTTCTTTGTCTCCATGTCAGTGAACAGTTAGGAGATCGCCTAAAAAGTTTTCAAATTTTCAAAAACAGATATAATTTGCAACTTAAAACTGAGAGAAAAAAGTTTTATACGCAGGTACAGTTCTTGTCTAGTTTGGTTGTTTGGCTTGTGTTTTGAGTGTAAATTGAAGCATGTGATTTCTAAAAGAGTGTTGAAATTGGTCTTCTTGTTGCTCTTATCTGCATGAAATTTCTTTTCCATGTTCACTCTTTCCTCTTGATTACTCTTTGAACTTCAGATCTCCAGACACGCACTGCTCTTCCCTTCATCTAGTTCTCACTTTCTCTCTCCATACCTCCCTCATTTGAAATTTTTTTTTTCTCTCTTCCTTCTCTGTCCGATTGTGATTATTGAATTGGCTCTATGGTTCTCAACAGTGCCAGATTTGGGTTCTTTGGCTTGTAAAAATAGAAGTACCCTTTTTAGTGCTAAATAGAACCCTTTTTAAAAGGTTTCATAAAGAACCATGTTTTGAAAGTGCGATATAGAACCATTTAAATAATAGTTTATTTTCATTAGTATTAGTTATTTATATTATTTATAAATATTATGCTTTTTACACCTGTATAATATATAATATATTATATATTATACCTGGTCTTGTAATACCTTGTAGCCTCTATTAGGGTTTTCCATTAAAAAGCTGATGGCAAGTCGTGTCAAATAGGTACTTATTTACTGACGTGAAATTGTAGTACAGTGCTCTAACAACAGTCATTAGTAATAAATAAAACACAAGAGGAAAAAATACATGATTGGTAGGAAAACATGCAGTTAGTTACAATTTTGAAAGTAAACATGTATTGACATTTTAAGAAGGATTTTAAGGATAGTTTGTGTAGTTGGATTGTTGATCTCCAGACCAGTGTTGCCAACTATTTTCAAAGGAAAGTAGCTAACGCCTGCCCAAAAAGTAGCTAAATGTCGCTAGATGACGTCATGTGTCAATTAGCATATTCATGACGTCATCACGTCATACTTGCGTTCTGCCTGCCTAATGTTTTCTCTCCAAATTCATGCGCACATACTGTATTTTAATATATTATAATATAGCCGAATGTCCAATAAAGCTGTTCTCATTTCCTATTTTTTTTGTCAGACAATAGAACGAGTATGATATAGTGAATGACAAAAAATTTTATATGTGTAAAATTAACTGAACAGAGAGTACAGAAACTAAAGCTCTTTGATAGTGAGTATTACAAGTGATAAGCACAAGAAAAGAATGGAAATGAAAATGGTCAACCCAAATTCTTTAAATATATAAAACAAAAAAGAAGCAGATAAGTGATAAGTCCGTGGCAACAACACTGCTCATTCACGTCTGTCAGCTGCCGTGCGCAGAATGTGCTGCTGCTCCTCTCAGTCATTCACTGAACAGGGTAGATGCAGAGACATGTGACGGCAGGGAGAAAGCAAGACCGCTCGTAGGACAGTACTGTCTGGCAACATTTGGAAAGTTACTGAGGTTTGTCCAAAACAAACGCTAGATTTGTCTCTAGGCGCTTTTAATGAAAAAAAGTCGCTAAAGGGGTCTGAAAAGTCGCTTAATCTAGCGACAAAGGCACTAAGTTAGCAACACTGCTCTAGAACAGGTTGTTTTGAATGAAGTTTTTGACAGTTAGGGATTTAAAAAACAAAAAGGCGGGAAAAAGAACCCTTAACTCCAACACAAAGAACCATTTCAGCATAAAACGGTTCTTCAGGACAATATGGTTCTAAACAGAACTGTTACTATGTGTAAAGAACACTTAGGCCCAATCCCAATTCTATTTTATACCCCTTCGCCTACCCCTAACCCTTGCCCCTTGAAACAGAGTGTCAAGGCGTAGGGGTGAAAATATTCCCCTAAGAAATGGGACACCACTACTACACCATTACATGTTATTATACATCGTCGCTAGCGCCTACGTCACAGGAGATGCGCCAATGTTTATTACAAACTTCCAAGATGCCGTCGTCAGCTGTAGTCTTGCGTGAGTTACAGCTATTTTTTGTATTTTTCTTCTGAAGTTTGCAGAAAATAATGAAGATGACGATATCTTCGACGCCTAAAAGCTGCGTTCACACCAAGCGCGAATAGAGCGTCTGGCGCGAGTGATTTCAATGTTAAAAGACGTGTTTACACGCGTCTGGAGGTCTTGCGGCGCGAATGAGGCGTTTAGTGCGGCGCGGTGGACGCGAATTCGCCTCATTCGCGCGTCCACTTCGCTTCAAACTTTTGCTTTTTACACGCGTCATATTGTTAACGAACTTTAACGATTTTTTTGCAACTGTTTCTTTGAAGAACATGACCGTAAATATGAACACAAGATTGAATGTGACAAAGAAAATGATTATTGGCAGTCATGTTGCCTCTGTAGCCGGTGTATGCAGGTACATTTCTCATACCCCTTCGTTTGAAGTGTGGTCCCGAAAAATCTTCGTTTCAAGGGCTATCTGGGCCTTCCCCTTACCCCTCCAACCAAAAGAGAATTGAGAACGTGCACATGCAAAACAGAGGGGAAGGGGTAAGGGGTAGAATTGGGATTGGCCCTTAAAGGCCTGTTCACACCAAGAATGACGACTTTAACGATAACTGCATTATCGTCCACTCCACACCAATGCACAATAACGCTTTGTTTATATATACACGCTGCAGTTATGTCACCTTTAAAGGGATAGTTCACCCAAAAATGAAAAGTAAGTCATCATTTACTCACCCTGGTGTTGTTCTAATGCCATATGGCCTTCTTTCTTAAAAAAAGATGTTCATGCTTCTTTCAAAGCTGCATTTATTTATAAAAAAAAAATACAGTAAAACTGTAATATTGTGAAAATATTACAATTTCAAATAACTGTTTTCAATTTCAAGTCAAAACTTTTTTCAGTGTCACATGATCCTTCAGAAATCATTCTAATATGCTGATTTGGTCCTCAAGAAACAGTTTTCATAGTTATCAATGTGGAAAGCAGTTGTGCTACAGTATGTGGAAACCTTGATATATTTTTGGCAGAATTCTTTGATGAATAGAAAGTTAAACACCATTTATTAGTCAGCACAGCATTTATTTCATATAGAAATCTTTTATAACATTATAAATATCTTTATTGTCACTTTTGATACATTTAATGTGTCCTTGCTGAATAAAAGTATTTCTTTCTTTCAAAAAAGTAATTTAATTTTAAAGAACTAGATGATAAAAACTTCTTTGTGTAACATATTTCCCCAGTGGCATCAGGCCGTAACACCCTGTTGGGCTCTAATTGTAATCTTTATTTTTAAGTGCGT
This sequence comes from Leuciscus leuciscus, assembly GCF_965113295.1. Classification (NCBI taxonomy): domain Eukaryota; kingdom Metazoa; phylum Chordata; class Actinopteri; order Cypriniformes; family Leuciscidae; genus Leuciscus; species Leuciscus leuciscus. The sequence continues at coordinate 10,416,724 of NC_138727.1, read as the reverse complement.
GGCCTCATAAACAGATCTGCCTGAGGACAGGATGTTGAGCAGCTGGTGTCCTATTAGTGACACAATAACCTGAAGCTGACTGCTCTGAAGCCTGCAGTGATCATTGTGGACTTAAAGAAGGACGCACAAACCCCCACAACCCTTAACATCAGTGGCTCAGCTGTCAACACCGTTGAGTCCTTAAGTTCGCCCTTAAGAGGGAAGCAAACACTGATACTGTTGTAAGGGAAGGATCAACAGAGGATGTATTTTATGTGACAACTGAAGAAATGCAGTCTTAACAGTTTGGTACAGGTCATTCACTGCACAGGAACACACTGCACTGTGACCGGTCAAAGTAGTCCCGTCCCTCACATCATTTTAAAACTGACATTGATGTGTAATTTACGACAAAATATACACAGTATGTATAGATAGATAGATAGATAGATAGATAGATATTTTATTTATTTAGAAAATATCTTATGCTCACCAAGGCTGCATTTATTTGATAAAAAAAAATACAGTAACATGGTGTAAGGGATCCACTGGAGTCATACGCTTATTGAGAAGCCACGTGCAGTTTATTACCAACAAGATCAAACATGAAACAAAAACGTGGCATGCGAACACACAAACAGTGGTCTACAGGAAACAATACTTGACCAAGACACATGGCAAACATGAGGGCTTAAATATACAGACTAATTACAAGACAAGGGACACCTGTGAACAATGATCAGACAATTAACCAATGACAAGACACTTGGCAGGATCACATGACAAACAGGTAATCACATGACAAGACACAGACACATGACAATAGGCTTGTTCAACTTGAACCGGCGCTGCACACATAGATATTATATAGAGACTAGATGCCCTATTGGCCGCTGGGCACTGAGAAATGCGGCCGCCATCTTAAACCGGTCGTATTCCTAGTTTCGTTGCATGGCAGCAGTGAAGATGCTAGAGCACTGTGGAGTATTTTCCTGTTCTAATCGACGGACCATTGCAAATAGGGGGATTACTTTTAACATTACCGTACTATTGGTTGTATTTTGTGAATAGAATATTATCAGATAATTGAGAAGGAGCAAGGATCTTTGATATTACTGTACTGAAATCGTAGCCAGCTAACGTTAGCTAGGCAATGTTTACTGCACCAGCCGGTGTTCACCTGACATGGAGAGGTGGGGTAAAGTAATAATTACAAGAGCTTCTCGGTTATTTTAGTCCCGTCCGAATGTGTATCTCAGAAATCATTACGGACAATGTTAGTAAAGATTACGGCGACTTTTAGCTTCTGTAAAAAGGTCCAGGAAAATTACCTCAGGTAACGTTTATATTAATAGACGTGCGAATAGACCCTCTGTAAATCAAGTAATTTCGTGTTTAAAGGTAGTTTCCTGTGGTTCTTCAAGTATTGAGACGCTTGAAAAGGCATTCAGTTGCGTTCTAGACACTAGAAGTCATTACCATTCAGATCAGAAAGAAGTTCGAAAGCACTTGTAAGAGGCACGAAACTTACTTTTAGCGCAATCCAATCTGAAGTTAATTCATACATTTTTCGACCGGACATAACTGTTTTATATATATATATATATATATATATATATATATAGGTTATTTGTGTTTGCGCACGTGATATCAGGAAGCAATGCAAATGTAAAACACACACGTTTCTTCAACTTATTAAAATATCTTGCTTTACTGCAACTATCTGTTTCTGCTTCTTTATCATATTTATAGTGTGTGTGCTTTATAAAATACCTTATATCCTACATCACATATTTAGATTTTGGACGTCTGGTCACTTTATATCTTATATCAGAATATTATAATACTGTTAAGCCTACTATGAATATTAAAATACACCGAACCATGTGTCCTGTATAATAGCTACATGAATGACCTTTGCAGCAGAAAAACCCGCGTGAAAATCAGTTCAGTATTCAGTGAGGTATGATTAATTAAATGCACTGACAGCTCATTGCACCTGCCATACAGATTACACTGAGTGGAGCGGGTGACCGGTCTAAGATGGCGGCCCCACGGCTCACCCGCGCCAGTAGGCAGTAGCGGTCGATAGGCCGTCTATCTATATGATGTCTATGGCTGCACAGACCGATCGGTAAATAACATCAAAGTACCGCGAGAGCGAATAGAAAGTAGACGGCTCCTTATGCTTTTGAATTGCGGTACTTTGATGTCATAAACCGATCGGTCTGTGCAGCGACAAGTCGAACAAGCCTAATGACAAAACCAAAACGTGACACATGGCTGCATTTATTTGATCAAAAATACAGTAATAATATGAAATATTATTACAATGTTAAATGCCTATTTCTTTTTTAAAATGTTATTTATTCCTGAGATGGCAAAGCTGAATTTGCAGCATCAGTCTTCAGTGTCACATGATCCTTCAGAAATCATTCTAATATGCTGATTTGCTGCTTATTTCTTGTTTCTATCAATGTTAAAAACAGCTGTGTTGCTGAATGGTTTTCTGGAAACTATGATATATTTTTGCGGGTTTTTTGAGGAATTATTTGTTAATTAGATTCATCTTTGTTTGGGTTGTATTAAGTTAGCATTAGATCATGTATTATGAAAGAATATGAATTAAGAATGCATATTTAAACATTAAAATTAACCTATAAAATAATGCTTAAAAACGAACTAAACTAAACCTTATTAGAGAGGTTTTTTTTGTTTGTTTTTTTTTGGACCTTAGAGCTGCAGTCTGTAACTTTTTTGGGTTAAAAATGATCCAAAATAAATATCCAGCAGTGTTCAAAATGATTTGCTTGCCTTAGCTCGATTCAAAATGGTAAGCTTGTAATAATGTTTTCAGTTCCAGTGGTACTGGTGGATTTCCGCAGGAAATTCGAGCATGTCTTTGCGTCATTACATCACATCTGTACACATACAGTAAAGAAGGTGTCTCGGCTAGTAGGCTATATTGTGTGAGGATGTTGGAGGTGGAGATTTATAGCCTTTTCTCACAGCGCTTGATATAATTAAACTTATCAATTTGATGGCGGATCCAGAAAGGTTCAAACGTCAATCACCAGTGACAACTGGAGATTCACCCGTTGTAAAATGCAAATGACTTCTTTTGGACTTCGGAGTGGCTACAGAAAAAAAGAGACTGTAACCGGGCAAAACAAGGATAAATATCGGAAGGCCATTAAATGTAGTCACGGAATGCTGATGTTGTTAAAATTAACAGTTTGAGAACAAAGTATAATTTGCACGGTTTGACGTGATATGATAAGCGATCGTTAGATTTAATCAGTGTGATTTACTGCAATGCTTTTTTTCCCTTAGTTGGTCAGAACAAAAGTGGATGTTACTTACTTGTTCAAATGACATTTTCCGGTGAAAACTCTTATGTTGGTCATACTTCCAAAAAGTAGAATCTGTGATTCCGAATGACAGTATCCACACCGGTGCGGTGTAATACCAAAACTGACAGCCGCACATTCTCCTCAAAACATTGGATTCATCCGCGCTGTGCCATGCCGAGGCACAACCCACGTAAAGTTGATAATTCCGCGAATAACTGCAATTGCAGATTTCGAACAGAGATATGGCGACAAAGAGGAAAAACTACGGAACTATGGCTTCAAAAACATGATGCTCATGGTGCAACACATAATGCACAAGGTAAAAATGTCTGCTGCTTGCGTATAGACCAACAATTAAAAATGGCACAGATGTATGTACATCCCCTTGCCTCCAGGACATCTACAACATCCAACAATACGCCTTCATGCGAGTCATCACCCCTTTGAAATACTTTCATAACCATAAGCACAAAAATAACCATGCACAAGGACAGTAATCCTCATTAACAACTGAACATCCCTGCTAAACGCTGGCTGTTGTGAAGCAAGTGTTTACAGCTGGAATTCACCACCTGGTATTTACTCCCACATTAATACACAGCACACTAATGTCCTTCATTGCATAATTACTCATTTTATGCAATGATCCTGGAGGAATCTTTAATATGTGCACTATGCAAGCTATATAAAGTTGCATATTTGACCAATTAACAGTGTATTGTACATTGCATTTGATGTATATTCTATGATTAACATGACTGAAAAAATATTCAACACTATGCTTTTCTGCTCTTTACCTTTATATTTCACATTGTGTATTCTTTTTGTGTGTACAGGTATGTTTATTGTGACCTTGGGAGCAATTTTAAAGTCAAAGTACAGTTTCCTGGCTTGGAAACTCAATTTGTTAGTCTGCCTGTCTTTCTTTCCAATGGTGCTCTCTATTCCTCTATTTTTCCCTATTGTCACAACCTTATAACAATTTCAGCACTGCTGTTAAGTATTTAGTGTACTCGTTGTGTATGGTTTAACTCATTCCCTGCCAAAGCTACAGTTGGAGTATTTCTAAAGAATAAAAGTGATTTCTGCTCCACTAGCGAGACAAATCAGAATCATGGAAGTAATTGTGCTTTCCAAACCAGTTTTTCCAAACTCACTTACTGCTTTTTTTTTTTTTCACTTCAAATTAAACGTTTGTTCTGGCAAAATTGCAATCAACTTAGAAATCACAAACATCTAATTATAGATGTACATAGTAGATGTTTTAAAAGTGATCATTTTTAGGGGATCTTAAAGGGATAGTTTAGGCAAAAATCCCTGTTTGACTACAGTGGGGTCCAAAATTCGTTCGTTTTCTACAGAAGAAAGTACAGTATGTCATACAGATTTGGAACGGCGTGAGAGTAAGTAAATGAGTGAATCAGTTTTAGGTAAACTATATATTTAAATGTGTAAAATTAGTTAAATTGAATCTGGACCATAACACACTTCACCTTACACTTAACTTTCTTAAATCTAGCATGAAAGTATTAGTTGAAGGCCTGGAATATCTTATATTTTAAAGTTAAAGCTGAAAGTGTGAAAACATCCCATGCTGAGATTTTTTCCACTGTGGATTCATTTTGGACCGAGTGCGAGACTTCTCTTTTTTCATTTTCCCTTCCCTTCCCTCTTTTTTTTCCCCTGGATGGAGAGGCTGGAATTAAAGACTCTGAGTTCAAAGGGATTTTTTTTTTCCTTACAGGAGATAGATTAAAACGCTTATTCTTGATGTTTTCATGTGGTTTCTCTCTTTCCCAGTCTGTCCTCTCCTTGTCTCTCTGACTTTATTTCACCTTGAACTCCATATGAACAACATCCAGTGCCCATTAAATTTCTCAGAGGCTTATCCTTCTCTCCATCTCTCTTGTTTTACCGCTTGTTTGCTTGTCTGATTCACATTTCCTGCCCTAAAAGCTGTGCCATATTGAAGTCAGAGTATAGGCTGTTTAGTTTCTAATGGTTCCTCCTCTTTCACCTTGAGTCTGTATGTGCGTACATGCATTAGCAAATGTGTCCAGTAATCAAAATGAACCCGCTCGCTGAAATGTCGACAAAAGAGCTCTATATATTTAAATGTGGACTGTCACCCATGACTGGACTTTATTGACATTACACGGTGGCTCATGCATTAAAACACTGAGCTCCTCTGTTTTTAGATTACTGTAGGCTTTGGCCACCGTTTCGGAGGTCTGCCATTGCGTCAGGATTTGGGAGAAATTACACTTACATAAACGAATAGTCAAAGTCACGACAAATGTTTTTTTTTTTTCTCCTCTTCATCGTCATCTTTGTCATTATTTGAGTTGCTACAGCATCATTTTTATTCTTAGATGTAATTTAAATTATTGAGGTTGAGTTAAAGCAGTGCTGAAAGAGTCTGCTCACAGCAGCCCTACAGTGTGTAATCCCAACAGTATCCTTCCACCTGGAATTTCCACCATGTTTTATGGTTATATAATGGAAATGATAACTTCACCATATAAGTACTGTAAGAACAGACTCCTGTACTTTCTTGTTAAAGGGATAGTTCACTCAAAAAATTTATATTCTATTAGCATTTACTCACCTTCATGTTGTTCCAAACCTGTAAGACTTTTTTCCCTGGAACATAGAGAATTTCAATGACAGCAAAAGTGCTCTTTTGTCGCTTCTTTTCATGCTATTACAATGAAAGGGAACTTTCAACTTTTAAAAGTATAACTTGCGCACTACTAAATGGACAATGTAATGTACATCTTAATCGAATACAACAATAAATAAATGTTGATTTTATGTTAGGGCTGTATCCCATTAACTATAATAAATGCTTGTTCATTAGTTTTTAAACAGCTCTTTCAGATTATAGATTTTTTTTGTTTGATTTTAATTTGGTCTTCCAAAATAAAAAGTCAATATCATCATATTTTTGCGTACACAAGTGAACATAATTGAACTACACTAGCATTCATTCAGACTATAATATAATATTATATAATGTAGGTAGATTTTCACAGAAATGATAAACTGTATTCTCAGGACAAAAGTATTTTTCAGAATAATGTCAGACCGGGGCAATTTTTTATTTTGTATAGTTAATTATTTACAATTTCTGATGTTGAAAACAATAGTTGTTTTGTGTCACCCTTTCCATTTTTGTAGTTTCATAAATTTCATATTTATTTTGCTATTTAAATTTAGCTGAAAAGCCATTTTAAATATACATATTTTGTGGAATACACCACTTTTTTTATAATTTTTTTTATTATTATTTTCAAACCTGTGTTAAAAACAACAAGTCCTCATTGCAAACAACATATCCTATTTAGTATCACAACACATACACTCACACACACACACATACAGTACACACACACACACACACACATATATATATATATATATATATATACATATATGCACACACATACACACACACACACACAAATATAAATAAATAAATAAATATATATATATATATATATATACAGTGGTTATAAAAAGTCTACACACCCCTGTGAAAATGCCAGGTTCTTGTGATTTAAAAGAATGAGACAAAGATAAATCATGTCAGAACTTTTTTCACTTTTAATGTGAATTGAAAAACAAATTGAAATCTTTGAGGGGGAAAAATGAAAAATAAAAACCTTACAGTGACCTGGTTGCATAAGTGTGCACACCGTCTTATAACTGGGGATTTGGCTGTGTTCAGAATTATCCAATCACATTCAAACTCATGTTAAATAGAAGTCATTGCACACCTGCCATCATTTACAGTGACTTTGATTAATCACAAATAAAGTTCAGCTGTTCTAGTAGGATTTTTCTGACATTTTCTTATTTGCATCTCAGAGCAAAAGCCATGGTCTACAGAGAGCTTCCAAAGCATCAGAGGGATCTCATTGTTGGAAGATATCAGTCAGGAGAAGGGTACAAAAGAATTACCAAAGCATTAGATATACCACGGAACAGAGTGAAGACAGTCATCATCAAGTGAAGAAAATATGGCACAACAACAGAGACATTGCCCAGAACTGGACGTCCCTCCAAAATCGATGAAAAGACGAGAAGAAAACTGGTCAGGGAGGCTTCCAAGAGGCCTACAGCAATTTCTGGCAATTTCTGTCAAATACTGGCTGTGTGCTACATGAGACAACAATCTCCCGTATTCTTCATATGAATGGGCTATGGGGTAGGGTGGCAAGAAAAACATCCATTCGGCTGAAGTTTACAAAAACAAACATCAAGTCCCACAAAAGCACGTGGGAAAATGTGTTATGGTCTGATGAAACCAAGGTTGAACTTTTTGGCCATAATTCCAAAAGGTATGTTTGCACTGCACATCACCCAAAGAACACCATACCCACAGTGAAGCATGGTGGTGGCAGCGTCATGCTCTGGGGCTGTTTTTCTTCAGCTGGAACCGGGGCATTAGTCAGGGTGGAGGGAATTATGAACAGTTCCAAATACCAGGCAATTTTGCCACAAACCCTTCAGGCGTCCGTTGAAGAGGAAGTTCACCTTTCAGCACGACAACGACCAAAAGCACACATCCAAATCCACAAAAGCATGGCTTCACCAGAAGAAGATTAACATTTTGGAATGGCCCAGCCAGAGCCCAGACCTGAATCCAATTGAACATATGTGGGGTGATCTGAAGAGGGCTGTGCACAGGAGATGTCCTCGACAATCTGACAGAGTTGGAGCGCTTTTGCAAAGAAGAGTGGGCAAATATTGCCACGTCAAGATGTGCCATGATAATAGACTCCTACCCAAAAGTGCTGTAATAAAATCAAAAGGTGCTTCAACAAAGTATTAGTTTAAGGGTGTGCACACTTATGCAACCAGGTTATTGTGAGTGTTTTTTTTTTTTTTTCTCAAAGATTTCAGTTTGTTTTTCAATTGAATTGTTCACGTTATAGGTCACATTAAAGGTGGAAAAAGTTCTGACATGATTTATCTTTGTCTCATTCTTTTACATCACAAGAACCTGGCATTTTAACAGGATTGTGTATACTTTTTATATCAGCTGTATATAGTATACTAGATTTGAATTAAATGTTGATATGTGTAAGCATCTGTCTGTATTTTTCCCCCCTGTTTCCTTCACTTTTTTAGACAAGGCTTTTCAGCAGCAGTCTAAAATCTCTGTGGATTTCTGACAGACGGTAATGTCATTTTGTCCAGGGCTTTCAGCAGTTTCACTGGGTGTGGCACATCTAGTTGTGGCGGTGACACTTCTTTTATGGTGACTACAGTATGGAGCTCTTAGTGCTTCTAAAAACTTGCCTCATATAAAGGTGTGATTGTGTCATGTGTGTGTGAAAATTTGAAAGCTCTATTGACGTTTCTCACAAGAGCGCTATTGAACACCGGCCATAGAGTAACATGAAAACCCACTCTCCCTTCTTTCCTTATTCATTTTGTTGTGTTTTTCTTTGGTGAGTTATTTTTTTCCTGTCCTCGAGAGAGATAAAAATATCGGTTCAAAAAGTGGCAAAAAGCCTTGGTTAATGTAAGTGGACGTGTATGCGTGTTTGTGCACGTTCATTTTTCATTGTGTCCAGTGATGTATTGATTTGTGCACGTGTGCTGAAACGAGTAATTATCATGTTGCCCTCTCGCCGATGAGGCCATCCAGAACTAAAATAATGAAACACTCATGTGCTTTCATTAGTACTTCACTTGGCTCAGTTTTACAAATAAGCAAATTGATTTGGTACAGGTCACCCTGAGATTAGAAAGGAAATGAAAACATAAGTGGACAGTCTTGTTCACCATTCTTACATGTGTTTTGTTTGTTTCTCTTTTGGTTTCAGAGCAATAACATTGGACAATCAGCTCGTGGTGTTGGGTACGACGGCAGCAGATGCAGGACGGTATTACGTACAGGCTGTTAATGAACGCAATGGAGAAAACAAAACTAGCCCTTCAATTTACCTGAGTATAGCAAGTAAGTTTTTACAGTATGTATATATGGTTGTGTAATATGTAATGTTGTCAAATACGTTAATTTGTAATTGATGGGTCATCAATGATAGATTATATATAGGCATCCTCTGTGATTGTGTGGTGTGATTTAAAATTGTGATGTGAAATGGTAATATTTTTCATGTTGTTCTCATTCAGATCGGCTCTCTGGGACAAAATATTGACTTTTTTTGTGAAGTGGATGTGCTTTTAAATTAAACACATTGACCCTCTGATTCACCTTTCACATTTTCAACCATCTCATTTCTCTGTACTGTCAATATGCTGCTGAAACAACCGCGCGTGTTGTGCGGCACATTCTGTCGTTTGGTTTTTAAAGGATATTAATTTTGTCCTTCCACTGGGACTGAAGGAGAGAGTTGTTTTAACTCCTAATTAAAGCTGGATTTTTTTCATACCTTTGTTTAAACAACCAGCTACTTTTTAAAGTGCTGTGACAAAAAAGTACTTTGCAGAAGAACTTGCTAAATTTAATTTCAAAATGATTGTAAAACTAGAGGAACAAAAGGTTAAGGAAAGTGTTCCACATGAAAATCATCTCTTTTAGTCATTAGTTTTTCTGCAGTGTTTTGGGGGATAAGAGGTTCACAACTGTCAGTCAAATCCACCATTTGGAGAATTGTCATTTTTTTCTAATAAAAAATTTAGTTGGAGACGCAAAGGAGATGCTGAAAGTTGTTTTAAAGGACCGGAAATTTCACAAACAGAGTTTTGAGTTGAATGAATATGACAAGGACACAAGCAGGAGAAAAACAAAGAAGCAATGAGTAGAGAGCTGACAGCAGGAGGCTTTTTTAACCCAAAAATCACTGCTGTTTAATTAATTTATTCGAATTATTTGTAAGTCCCTCTGTATTGACCTTTAAGAATTTGAAGAGCTTTTGGGAATAAAAAATAAATACAGTAACAGTTGTGTGTGTGTGTGTGTGTGTGTGTGTGTGTGTGTAAATACAGTATATATTAGCACAAAGATACTGCTTTTGATATTAACATAACTATATCACAACATGCTCACATTTCAAGCATCAACATTAATATTAATATTTTGAGACATTACTGGATCAAAGAGAGATGGCATCATAAAGTAAGGATGTTAAAAAGCCCAACCTTGAAGTTTAGCCTATCATATAACTCACACGCACACCTTTCATAGTGTCACTGTAAACACAACCGAATCTATGTAACCATGGAAATGGAGGCTAGCATGTCACTTTATTTGACTTTTTCAGCAGCTCTCACTGTCTTCTGCGAGTATAAGAGTGGTTTTGTGTGTGACTCATCTCTCTGCATGTTGTCAGTGGTTGTGAGAGGCTGAGTAGGGAGAGAGGGTAAGCATCCATCTGGACCAGACGATGGAAACCAGATGATGACATCTGGAGAGAGAAAGACAGAGAGAGAAAGAGTAGTATCTCATTAATATGCGGATGTATTTGTCGATAAATTGTGGTTTTAGCATGCATACATGTCCGCCCGTTTAAATAGCAACAACATCAGCTACTGATGGCATTTAAACATTGTATGAATTAATTAAACATTGAATAAAATTAATTGAATTCAAGGGTTGATCTCACTGTACTTATAATAAATTGTATTCAATTTGTTTAACACAGTTAACAGGTTTACCTAATTTGATATTATAACATTTTATTCTGTTCTGTTTGATTTCAAAATTTGATACTTCTTTAACGTTGGTTATAATTAAATAAAGAAAATAAAAAAAAATATTTATTATTAGTCCCATCTGGATTTCATTTATAAATTTGCCGTTACAAACTTTCTCAGATAAAGTTTCTCTATCATTTACTGACATGGCTTGATGCTTACCTTTCCCCCCCTAGGAGCACATGGGCTCCTAAATTGAGGAGCACATTATAACTCTTCAGGGCACAATCAAAATATATCAAATAATGGGTTTTTCATGTTATTACACAGATGTCAATATGCAATTGGAATGGCCATGCAAATGTACCGTGATTCATACCCAAAAGCATAACTCTGATAAACAAAACAACTAAGTGTGAAAACAGCTTTAGATGCCGTCACTATTTGATGTTGTGTTGACATTACAATGCCTGCCAAGTTCAACGTACAAATGAGATCGCTTCAGAGAGAATTTACTATTCTTTCAAATCCTTGCACTCTAATAGACATGTATGAAAATATGCAGGGGTTGGACAATGAAACTGAAACACCTGGTTTTAGACCACAATAATTTATTAGTATGGTGTAGGACCTCTTTTTGCTTCCAATACAGCATCAATTCATCTTAGGAATGACAGATACATGTCCTGCACTGTGGCCGGAGGGATTTTGAACCATTCCTCTTCCAGAACAGTGGCCAGGTCACGTGATGCTGGGGGAGGAAAACGTTTTCTGACTTGCTCCTCCAAAACACCCCAAAGTGCCCCAATAATATTCATATCTGGTGACTGTGCAGGCCACGGAAGATTTTCATCAAGCCATTCTGTCACAAGTCTTGCTGAGTATATGAATGCATTAGCATCCTGATGCACGGCACCACCTTCAGGATACAATTTTTGAACCGTTATGTGCACATGGTCGTCCAGAATGGTTTGATAGTCCTTGGCAGCTCATCTAGCACAGTTAGTGTGTCTATGATATTGCAGCCCAAACCATCACTGATCCACCCCCGTGTTTCACTCTGGGCAGCACCAGTCTGGGTGTTAGGCCTCAGCACACCGTTACTCTCCCGAATGTGGAAAAGAAGATGGACTCATCAGAGAACAATGCGTCTTTCACATTGTCCAAGTCCCAAGATTTACTGTTGGCACCATTGAAACCTGACATTTGCCATTGGCATGAGTGACCAAAGGTTTGGCTGTAGCAGCCTGACCATGAATATTGACTCTTATTATTGACAATTACTCCTGTTGAATTTGGTTCGTCTTATGTGGTGGTATGCCAACATTAACCTGATACACCACAAAGACTTGCTGTCCTGGTCACAGATGATCCAGCGAAATGCGTACCAACAATTCATCGTCTTTTGAACTCTGATATATCTCCCATTATGTTGTGTGGATTGCAATATTTGATATACACATATGTACTGTAGGTGTGAAACCTTCAACTCTATGTGGGTCAGTTTAATTGTCCAACCGTGTATCTAGTTGAATATTAGCATCTGAATTAGTATCTGAGCTACAGACTGTTTTTCATATTAACTGACACTATATCACACCATGCTCACATTACAAGCAAATGTCAACATTAATATTTTGAGTCATGTCCCACCAATGTTTAAATGAAACCTAATGCACTGGATCAGTTGGTGGTGGTGTATGTTGTTTAGAGCAGGTTTATCTGGTTTTTGGTGGTCTGTGGGTGGCTGAATAAATAATATGAGATTCTTGTCAATGACAGCACGCACTTAAACATCTAGAAGTATTTTGACAGTCTGTGTCTCTTTCTTGTCTTTTTTTCTTTCTGTTTACATTGTTTGCCAGTGCTTGCGTGCCAGATGTTGATTATGCATGGTTTAAAACTAAACTCATCAGACTCTTGTCCCTGGTGTCATATGCATTTTTAATTGTCTCACAGAATCTCTGTTCCTGCCTCTTCTTGTCTCTGGAGATACGACTAGTAGCTTTCTATCTTTCTTTGTCTCTGTCCCTTCCTTTTTCTGAATGTTTCGACATCTTGGCCACTTAGACAATGTAATTTTATAGTGACTATCACATTTGAGAGTCAAATCAAAATCAAATGTGAGAGTTATTGGTTTATTGTGTACACTCAACAAAATTAATTCAGTATTTTGTTGTTTTTCAGTTTCAGTTTTTATTGTCTGAAGGTAGTCGATAATTGTTCTCCTGTTTCCTATTTTAATGTTTAACAATGTGATTTACGATGGCAAAGCTCAATTTTCAGCAGCCTTTATTTTAGTTCTCAGTGTCACATGATTCTTCAGAAATCTTTGTAATCATTCTAAAAGAAATGTTTCTTGATTTTGTGCTTAGTCTGGTACTATTCGCGAGTCGGCCAAAAATGACAGATTTTTTTTTTTTTTTTTTTTTTTTTTTTTAATGAAAGGATTGTACAATATTTTTAGTTTGATAAGTGGTTCGATGGGGATTTAAATTATATTTTATACAAAATTATATTTATGCAGTAGTTATAATCCATTTATTCACTTTTTGAACACGGACCTGAAAATGAAATTTCCTTAAACTGTCATAAATCTTCAATGCTTTGTAGACTTAAGTTTGGTCTCTATTTAAAGACGACTCATGGCTGATTATTGCTGAAGTGAAAAAGTTATACAGTTTTACAATTTTTTCAATTCTTATATGAAATAAATATTTTCCAAAACACGTTTTACTCTAAAACAGTGAGAAAATCAAAGCCATAAATCTAAACAAGCTGTGTTCTGAATTTGAGGTTGATATCTAAAAAAATGCAAATTCCAAAACCAAGTTTCCAAGTTTCGTACCATTCCGATGAAGTAAAAACATCTAAAAAACGAAACGTAAAATGTTTCGGTCGAAAATGACCAAACAGCACCAGAGGGTTAAAGAAATGTTTTTTTTGTTTTTTTGTTATCAATGTTGAAAACAGGTGTACTGCTTAATAAGGTTCAAAAACATTTATTTTAAAAAAGACAAAAAAAAAACTTTTGTAACATTGCTGACACTTTTTTATTCATTATTGTGCCCTTGTGGAAAAAAGTGTTGATTTCTTAAAAAAGAAAAGGAAAAAAAGACTCAATTACTGAATTTACCTCAGTGTGTTATGTTAATGTCCATGTTATTTCTCTGAAAATATTGCAAATTTCATCCTTAATCAGCAAAACCTTTCAAACACTGCCACTAAATGTGAAGACTGTAATCCAGTCAAGTTTATCATTGTCCCAAACATCTAATCCTCAAGATTAAAACATATCCAGCTCAGGATTAACACATCTGGAAAATTACATGCTCATTAATCTTTAGATGAGATTTACAGCCAACAGTTATTTGTCCAACCATCTCTGGATCTGGTGTTTGATATTGCTTCAGTCACCGTTTTTTATATATATTTGATTAATCTGTAAGTTTAATACTGTCCTGCTTTTCTGTTTCAATCAAATCAAATCAAATCAAATAGAACGATTTTGATAAAACACAGGCCTGCTGTGATTGTGAGTGATGGGTGATGGTGCTATGGAACAGTAGGAGTTATGATGAAGTATACTAACATCAGAAGCAGACAGCAAAGCTTTATGTTGTTAATGATCATGCATGAACGCTCAAGTCAAATCTGTGCACATAAACACGTCTCTAAAGGAAAAATTTTGTATTTATTTTTGCTGATTCCGTAATCAAAAACCATAAAGTCAATATAATTAATAATCAAATTCCTTGTATAAAATCACCACTAGTGAAAATGCTCTTATTTTGCATTATTTTCATATTAACAAATTAGTATGCTGCTGATGATCTAATTTGCAATTAAACTTTTTGTGATGAACATGTCAGGGACTCCACAAGGTTGTGCAAGCCTGATTATCCGTTTTATCCAGCATGATATGAAAACTTCTGACCTTTACAAAGAAGTTTAAACATGGTCAATTTGATCAGTGACCTATAATAGTGCAAAATCTTAAATATTACTTCATTTATATCGTAACTTCTAATTGTAACCCAGAACTTATTTAAGTGCAGGTTTAAATGAAATAAATCCCAGATTTTCATTGCAGTCTCAGACTTTTAGTCCCCACTGTATACAATACATTTGTATATAATACATCTTTGATGCATTATCATGCTTTTGCAATGTCTTTTAATTCACCTTTTATATGTCTGTTATATGTTCTAGTATATTATTTTATCCAGTTATAATACACTATAGTACTTTATGAGTATGCATTAAATACACAATTAGCACCAATTAAATCATGCATATAATGGCCTATAATATGTTTTATGAGGCACTATGAATATGTTTATAAGTCTTTATACAGACCTCCTAGAAAGTGGTACCAAATATCTTATATAGTTGGTTCTCTTCAAGTATTTTGTTAGCTATTTCAGTGTATTGCATCTTTGTTGTCAGCCTGCCTTCGAGTGTTTGTCAGGATATTCTCGATATGACTTTGCTGTTGCTTTAGAAGGTGAAATTTAAAAGACATTCATTCTGTCATTTCTCTTCAGGAGATCTACTGTATGTCAGTATCTATCACAGTCACTTTTAAACAACCTCCCTCCTCAAAAAGGCTTCACTGGAAAGTTTTCTCCCAATTTGTCTGTTGTAGATTGTTATTTGTTTTCCAACTTATAACAAGGTTCATTACATTTCAGATTGATTTGCAACTTCCAAAATCTTGTTCTGAATTCCTTCTTAGCAGATGGAAATACTGACTTAAGTTGATTCTGAGATACTTTTAGTAGTGGAAGTAGAATATGCTTTCCACGGCCTTCCTCTTTGTCTACATTTGTCGTCATCTTTAAAGACATTGGCTGTTTCTCAATATGCGTTCTTCAGTGATCTTGTGTCCTTGTGTTCTCGTACTACGTCATCATCAACCATCGAAGTTCATTTCCAATACTCAAGAACGCAAGTACAGAGGACGCATGAAGTGCCCGGATGTGTCCTTGATATCGAGGATGCATCAAATGCAGACTTGAGAGAATCGAACCGCTAAAAATCCCAGAAGACGTTGCGGGCAGTCGACGTACGGAAGGCTGTAAGCTTTAAACTTCTCGTTCTCACTTAAGAGATTCCCGCTGCAAGCTCGAAATACGTGACAGCTCGTGAAAGTTTACATTTGTCGGTCTCTTTTGCTTCATTTTAATAAAGTGATAAAGACCTTAAGAAAGCGGCAGTATTTTTATTGGCATATTAAAAAGAATCTTAACATTGACAAAACATAGGTAACACATAGGCTACTCATAAATACACATGGTAAAATAAAAAAGATATAAACTATGAAAACAATGTCTATAATAATATGAAAGAAATGTTTAAAAGATTGTGACATATGTTTGTGATGTTGTGTTGTATTTGCCGAGATGGTCAGTTAAGCAGCAATATCGCAGCACATCTCAATTCTCATAAAGATGCGTTCTGTGTTCTCGCGTCCTTCCGAGATCGTTCTTTCAAGGTCGCCTGGCAAGACCAGTCTCAAAGAGAACGCAAGTCTGTTCTTTGCGTTCTTGGAATTGAGAAACAGCCATTTACTCACCTTGTTTTAAAATGAAGGATTTTCCCCTTCATATTTAATTACAGGCACAAGGCTGTGTTCGGTGTGTGTGTGTGTGTGTGTGTGTGTGTGTGTGTGTGTGTGTGTGTGTGTGTGTGTGTGTGTGTGTGTGTGTGTGTGTGTGTGTGTGTGTGTGTGTGTGTGTGTCCGTCCGTGTGTTTGTCTGTGACCTCAGCGGGGTCTTGTCTTTCCCAGTTAGAACACGCAGGCCAAATTTTTATCTCACAATGGCAGCTGACTCGCACAACATGAGCCAAAGTCTCCTTCAAGAGAATTAACCAAATCATTAGAGATAAAGACAGAAAGAGAGGGGGGAGGGACAGAGAGAGACTCGTTATTGTCTGAGTAGTTTACTGAAAGGTCGCTTCCTCCCTCTTTACCGTCCACTAAAGATGTTTGTGTCCTTTTCTCTGTTCATATCGTAAAGGTTGTAAGTGTATACAGTATTTATGGGCCTGAGTGATACAATTGTTGTAATATCCACTGTAGACATACTAACTCTGCTATATAACACACTGGGCTGCTTTGTTGTATGCTGTATTCTAAAGTCCCTAACATACTTTAGGCGAAATCGAAGAACAAACTGGTTTGATGTCGTTTCGAACAAAATAAGGCCAAAACAAAGATCTTCGGAGTTCATTTCAGGAGTTCGAAACAACTTTCCAAAGCGAACTTTCCGGAAACGATTGCTAAACACCTTTAAACTACCATAGGTGGCGATTACGTAATTGGAAGGTGTGCTCTGAGGCTCTGCCTTCTTTGACATGAAAATCTTCTCTGGTTAAAGGTAGGGAAGGGAATCTTCAGAGGCTAGCAGTAGCGAGCTAGCTTTGAAAGCATTAGATCCCACCCTCCCTTCAGAGCGTCTCCAAAGCCACGCCTCCTTTAAAACACAAAGCGTACAGCAGGGAGCAAACAAAAGCGTCATGAGAGACGGTTAAACTACCTCATATCTCAAAGCACATAACATTACAATAATAGTGAACAGAAACAACTTAAAGAGCACTGACCTGTACCACCTGACTGCTGCAGGTTCATTGTGCCGTTGATAGTGTTGCCACTGAAAGGCATAAATTCGAGTCACGGACCGCTCCGAGTATAACATCACAGGTTTTCATCTCTTCCAAATTACAGTAGTTATGGCGTGATAGCAAAAGCTTGTTGTTTTGGTTCAGGAGGAACTGTAAAAGGTGGCTGCTGTTTCGGTTTTGGTGCTTGCTGACTGACGTGTGTCTAACTCTGTATATCATGAAATGCGCTGATGACATGTAATGTCTGCGTGAGCAGGTGCGCAGAGGTATGAAATTGATTGATTGTATTGTATTGATTGGATGAGCATTTTATGGTCCTACGTCTTCAACAGACGAGGTATATACATATTAATATATTTAGACCACTTTGCTATCAGGATGTGAAGAGACTTTCAACCAGAAAAACATAAAATGTGTCTGGAACAAATCACCTAACCTGTCTTTAATTTCTTCTGTTCAGTCCATCGATGTCAGACACAAGTAAAAACACCTTTAAAGAGCTTTAAACCACCTTAGTTAAAGAAACCGAGCATAGCAACACTCTAGCAACCACCCTTAGTATCTTAGCAACCACATAGCAGAACCTTATGATGCTGTAACCCTATGGAGCTTTAAAGCGATATCTTGGATGAAATGCTATATAAATAAACGTGACAATTTACTGTAGGTGTGAATTGCAGAGCTTGTGCAAACATATCCACGTCGCTATGATCAGATGCTTTCTTAACTGCTAACTTTGCCATGAGTATATCGGGGCCTTAAGTGAACCGAAATGGAATCTGATAAGTGACTGATTTAGGATGTTATACAAAGGCAACAGCTCTGCGCTCTGTAATTTTTCATGTTTAGTTTTAACAATAACAACACTTTACTCTTAATGTTACTAATGTTAGTTTTGTGTGACACTACTTTTATGGATTATATTTGTAAACACCTTCTTTTGTGATTGATAAACCTCTGCTTACCAGTGAAGATCACTTTTTCTTTAGTATGTAATACACTTCTTTTATTGCCAAAGTGCAAGAGAACAATTTTTTTCCACTATATTTTCCCTTTAAAACTTGATAGTACTCGACCGCAGTGAAATAAAGGCATAAAAGAGTGTGCTGTGTTCAGGGTCTTCTTCATGGGAGTGTTGTTTAAGAATATGGACTTCTGATGGATTTCAAAGAAACCTACTAAAATCAAAATCCGGTTCTGTTATCGTTGTGTCTCATTTAAATCCATTGCTTCAGGGCAACTCATGCAGTTACTCTGAACTTTTCCATTAAAAAGTGTCTGTTAAATAACAAGTAACTCCAAAAAAGGAGGAATACCGCAAGTTATACTGTATGTGGGAGAGAAAGTCTTATTTCTTGCTTTAGGAAGGGTTTAAATTGGACATTTGTGTTTTGTAGTCCATGCTTTTAACTTTGATGCCATCTGTATGTTAGTGTGCAACTAGAAGTTAAAGTCCCCCTGTAGTCAATAATTGTATCCCTTAAAACTCATCTTTGGTTCAATGCAGTTTTAAGGAGAAAATACTCAGCAATTGTTTTGACTTATGCCTTTGTACATGGTTTGTCTTAAAGCATATTTAAAGCACCACATAGTCATAAAAACAACATTAAACGCTTGATTTCCACCACAGGGGGACTTTAACAAAATTTACTTTGAATCGTTATCTGGATTTACCCCACATTGAGTGTCAAGTCTGAGGCAATTTATCCCCCATGTTAAAACTCCATTGGGCCTCAGCCCTGAAGGTCTTCAATATGTATGTGCGTGTGTGAGAGAGTTTAGAGTAGTATTTGCATCACATTGTTTGTTTTTATTTATTTTTCCTCCCATTACGATGTGGTTTTACACCAGAAAGCTTTTATTTGAATGTGTCTAACTTGACATGTCCCTGAGTCAAGCTGCCTATGAGTCACTCCTGCAGCTAGACAGTAAACTGGATTAATTCATGTTTGTCAGTGTGCTTCATAGCAGCAGCATCCTGAGCCTCTCTAATCCACATTCAACAATATACATGAGGGCACCGTTCAAAAGTTTGGGCTCAGTTTTTTTATGTTTTTTAAATGTACGTTTCTTATACTCACCAAGTCTGCATTTATTTGATTGAAAAAAAAGAAAAGAAAAAACGTAATATTGTGAAATATTATTACCATTTAAAAAGACCGTTATCTATTTGAATAATTTTTAAAGCATAATTTATTCCTGTTAACTTCTCAGCATCATTGCTCCAGTCTTCAGTGTCACATGATCCTCCAGAAATCATTCCATGAGGGCTGAATGAATGAAGTGAGTGAATTAGTAAATAATCGATTGAAGTGGAAAAGGTGAATAAGTGAGTGAAGAGTAAGTGATTGATTGAGAAAAAAAATAACCCTTTCACCCTTTAATATTTTAGCTGACCCGGAACCCCCAGAGTAAGTTTAAGGTGACCGTTATTTTAGAACACTGTAAAATATTATATGATCAGTAAGTTAAACAACATAGGTTTTTACCATTGCTTTAACTCAACAAAATAAGTTCAAGTCCCCCTGTGGTGAAAATCAAGCTTTTAATGTTGTTTATATGTAATGTTTTTAATATGCTTTAAGACAAACCATGTGTAAATTCATAAGTCAACACCACTGCTGAGTATTTTCTCCTTAAAACTCCAGTGAACCAAAGACGGTCTCAAAAATGCGGATTGAAATCGCTGGTGTTTCTGACGTCACAAACTACCCTGTAACCAATCACGTCAACGTGTGATCGTTAACGAGTGGATTTCTGAGCTGGCGTGAGTGAGTGGAGGCGGGGCTAATTTGCATATTCATAGAACAGCGTATACTAAATGAGACAAGGGTGTAGAGTTACATTCAAGTTATTTTAAGGCATGACTAAAAAAATTTTTCACTTATTTAAAAAAAAAAAGTCATTTTGGTGATCAAAGATTAATTTTAAGTGATACAATTATTGACTACAGGGGGACGTTAAGAATTCTTCACGTTTTTATATAAGTTATACAAGATTCAACTCATTTTTAAAACTCAGTTTAAAAAAAAAACTCAGTTTTACTTAAATATTTAAGGCAGCGAACAAATCACCTTATTATTATTATAAACCTTTATAATGATCATGTTAGATGATCTATAACATGTAGGCGCTGGCATGTTAGTTTGCACCGCAATTCAGAGAATCGGATCTGTCGGATTTAGAACACGTCGATTTTATAGATATCTAATACCTACACAATGTGTATCTGATATGAATAAAACACGTTGTCACTTTACATAGTCTGTATGATGCACTGAACGTTCTAATCACACCGGCGTGATCGTACGTGCCAAAGGGTTAATGAATGAATGCACAAAGGAATAAACATTGAGTGAACTATTAAATGAATCCTCAAATGAGCACAACTCTTAAAGCCCCTGCTGTTGTTTATAACTTTAAAAACTCTCAACTGTTGTTTACTCACTTGGCATGACTCTGAGTCACAGACCTCATGACCCAATTACCCGAGTTTAACCACACAACTTTAAACAGCTCGGAGATGTTGAGGTATCTTCAGATCTCAGATCACACTCTAACCTTCACGGATATACTTACAGCTGTAATGAGTTTGACTGGAGGACTGTTTGAACACGTCGAGTTTCTGAAGGTAGATCTGTGGTATGACTCAGTGATATTGAGAGCCCTCAGAGAGTCACCTCTTTAATTCGGTCCGCTGTGGCTGGATGACTTTGACACTTTTAATTAATTAATGCCGTTACACGTCACTTAACATGCACGTTAAGAGGTCAGATATACAAGCGCTGCTCATACTGTATAACTTTCAGACGTGCAAACTGGTTCACTCGATACTAATAAAGGTCCTTTATGTTCAATTTATGTTCAATATCAGCTGATATACATTCATTTATTTTTATTTAGTGACCTGTGGTAAAATCACAATTTATTAGTGATGAAAATCTGAACTCTTGGAAACTAGATGCAGGCTTAAACCATATTTTGGGACAAATATGAAGACCATTAAACATGACCAGACATGCCGTGACTAAAATAACTGGCTAATAGGTACTCCTAAAAAGACAACTAAACTGATCACACACTCAGACACACGGGACTTGAGATCATGTCCATGCCAATTCAGAACCAAGGAGTGTATAGTAGTTGGGATTTTGGACTTAATTACTGTGAAGATCCTTATTTATTATGGATGTATAGTATTTACCTTCAAAAAGACTTGCGCTGTTTCAAAGTAATTATTCTGTGCTCACAGAAAGCAAACATGTTGCAAAATGACTAAATCGCAGCCTATCGGAAATTGTAAGATGCTTAATATGTGGAGCGGGATTTTGGACCAATGAGATTGTACTTTGGGCGGGGCTTTTGTGAACAAGGTCTTATAAACAGTATGAATAAGGCTGATTGTGCAAAATGGTTTGATATTTCAAAAACTATAAAAGGACATTTGAAAATCAGAAAATCGAATGTACATCAGAACTTTTTTATGCATATATGGTAATGTAGAACAGAAATTGATAAGGGGCTATTAAGCTCAACAAGATGAAAAAGAAAGCAAAATCATGACAAAATGTCTCGTTTTGTGGTGTAGTAGACATTTGCAGCTTATTCATGAAACACAAGGATATCAAATTTCAGCGAATCATTTGTGAAACTGATTTTTAAGTATAGTTTAAGTGATTAAGTTTAAGTGATTTAAAATCAAATGGTTTCACAAGCTATTTGAATGAGATTCATCGAGCAAAATGGTTGCAAAATCCCAAACTAAACTAGAAAAACATCATTTTATTATTCTTGACTCAAATTGATATACCAAAAGGACCGAAACTTCTAGGTGAAGATGTTTCAAGTTTTTCCTGATCGAGCAATTTGCCATTCACTGACAGTGTTCAAAGGTGATCTGTGAAGTTCTTTTGGGTCATACTTCTTAATTAACCGGCGTTCCTCCTACATTCTTGGCATGATCAAAAGATCTCTGCCGGCAGAACAGGAAGATACGTTCGATTAAAATGAGCCCTGAAAGTATATTAATAGCTAAGTCTGTTAGTACTCTCAAGGGAAATGGTGAAATCCAGCTCTTATGAATTCATCCAGACACCAGGAAGACTGCAAAAATAAGTATCTGACTTTTAGACTTATTTTCCTCACCCTTGCCTGCTACGGACTGGAAGAATAAACTGGATTGACTCTAAGTGTGTGAATTACCTGACAAAGGCAAGAGGCAGCTCTGCTATTTTGTCTGGTGAGGGTAAGTGGGAAAAATTGCAGGGAATTACATCTATGGAGTGGACATCCCTCTCTTTCTCACTTGGCCTCTTTTTACCTCGCTTTCTTGTTCATTAAGGTGATTGACACTGGAGTTGGAGAGGGTCAATAGGTGCTGGTGTGCAAAGGAGAAAGGATAGAGATCCCTTTGTAATTTCTGTTTTGTCCTGTTTCCACTCACTTTATCTCTGTCTGTATGCTTCATTCACCGCACAATCTCAGCATCGTTCTCTTTCAATACCTCAGTCAATCGAACAGAAAACTGTACTTCTACCAGAAAGACTCGGGAGATAAAATGATGTAACAAAAGCATACACTGTATTTATTAACAGCCCAGCAAGCAAATATTTATAGAGTTCTTTGGCATAGCCAAAATGTTGTCCATAGCGCGCAATCCGAGGGTAGCGGAATCTGCATTTCCTGCCTGAAGACGAAGGCAGGGGTGCAGCCGCCCCCCAGGATGTATGGGAAGGGACCATCCTGGTGGTGGTGGGGAGGAGGGAGGGGAAGGGACCATCCTGTTGGTGGTGGTGGGGAGGATGGAGGTAATTGTTTAAGTACCGTTAATTGTTTAGTACCGATCTTTTAGACTACAAGTATTAGAACATGATTGAATAGATGAGAAGTGACGTAACAATTGAGTCTTCCTGGCAGAACTTACACTAAAGCTTTCATTTGTGCTGCTTAATATTTTTGTGGGAATCGTGGATTTTTTTTTACATTTTTTTTTTTTTTATACAGGATTGTTTGATGAATAGAAAGTTCAAAACAGCATTTATTAATAAATATTATTATTACATTTTTTTTGATACATTTAATGCATTCTTTCTGAATAATTACCTAGTTCTGGCATGAAACTCTTGATGGCGCAGGTCCTTAACTCATTTGGGAGAGATCACATCATTATCTACATGACACAGCTGATTGGTTGCTGTGTCATAAGAACTCAACATTCAAATACTAGTAGTGTTGCTGTTTGCAGTTTGCAGCGCGCTTCCAGAAACCCTCCACCTTCCCCAGCTCCACCTGTATAGATCTGCTACGAAGGGTTAATTCATGCATGTTACATGCGCAGAAACAGCATGTCTGTGAATGTATGACTTTGTCTGTAACCTGTATGACTTTGTGTCTTCTGTTGAACACAAAAGAAGATCGTTTGAAGAATTCTGGGGTCCAAACTACTTTGAACTTTCATATGTACCAAAAACACTAAGGCATTTTTTCCTCCCCAAAATATCTTCTTTTGAGCTCTAGGAAGAAAGTAAGCCATACAGGTCTGGAACGACATTAGGGTGAGAAAAAGATGGAATTTTTTTTTTACATTTTGGGCAAACTATCCCTTTAAGTGCAATCCAAATCAAGAACGGCAAGTACAATCAGACATTGATGTTTTAACCCTTCCATTATGAATGAAAAGTTAATCATGTTTACCCGTGCTGCTCCAAATTCATTTAGATATTCATGAAGTGATATCTGAGTTCTTTGACAGAGGTAGGAATGCACATTGAGAGAGGAAGAGGGGTTCATCTGTTTATTTCATGGCGTTTTATCTTCTCCTGTTCAATTACAGATCCAGATATTAAGAGTGACAGATGATCAGAATAACATGCGCCTCCAGTCCAAATATTATAGTCATATGCATGTGTGTGGCTTCTGCTCATGCATGAACATGGGATTGTGTTTGAATTATCCATTTCTCTCTCTCTCTCTCTCTCTCTCTCTCTCTCTCTCTCTCTCTCTCTCTCTCTCTCTCTCTCTCTCTCTCTCTCTCTCTCTCTCTCTCTCTCGTATCTGATGCTGCTGGTGTTCCTCTGTCAGTTCCTGATGATGTAAATCTTTCATGACTTGTCTCTCATTCTCACTTCCTCCCTCATGCTTATCCTGTTCTTTTCCTTTCATCCGCTGTTTCTCGTGTCCTTTCTTCTCTCTCCTCTGCTCTTCATTTGCCCCGGCACATCGTCTTCCTCCCTGAAACTTCATCACTCACTTTGTACTTCACCCTTGTTCGTGTTTGTAAAGTTTTCAGGAGAATATGGGTGGGAGAAGGAGCGAGAGAAAATTCACAAATTAGATTTCTTTAATATCTCAGCTGTTTCTCCTGTGCATTAATGAGAGCAAACTTTTGCTTAAAGCCGAGTTGAATTTTCAACCCTATTTTGTTGCCTAAGACAAAATGTGCAAGTTGTGTAAGATTTATTTCGTCTTAAGGCAAAATCTGTTGTCTTGGATCACATAACTGGCTGATAAATTGTCTTTGCGATGAATCTTATCTGGCAACGTTATAGAATTTGGTTCACATTCCTCCTACGACACCCGTCTAATGAATAACCGATTGGAGTGCAGAAATTGATTGTGTGTGTGTGTGTGTGTATGCAATCACAAACACAATGTGCACATTTTTGTATGCATTTTATATGATCTCATACATTTTACAAAAATGTGCAGGATAAACCAGCAGACTGCTGGGAATAATTTCTTCCAGTGCAGAGAACCCATTTAACCCAGTGTTAACGAATTAATCTGTTATGATCATTTGCGGTTTTTATCTTGTATTGTGACTAAACAGCTGAATTCTTTCTTTTTCAGAACAATTTTTGTAAACAATATACATGGTTTGTTGTCATAAAAGAATACTTTGCCCCCCAAAAATGAAAATTCTCTCAACATATACCTTTGGGTCGTTTCAAACCCATAAGATTTCCTCAGACCAGCAAACAAGTTAGTCATCTAATTTTTTTCTTCAAGAGGGTCATAATTTTTTTCAACAAGTCAGTTACTGTACATAAAAAGGTTGATTGGTCTAATTTAAATCCGAATTGTTTCATTTTAAATGTAAAGTTGTAGCAATTTTGTTTGTTTTTGTCATTTTTATTATTTATTATATTATTAATTTAAAAAAAAGTCTATGTAGTTTTTATACATTTTTGTTTCAGTTTACAACTTAAAACGCTGTATTCTGCTTCCAGGCCAGTAGTTGGCGATGTCACTTTGTAAAGAAACATTACGCACCTACTGTATGTACAAGAACGTGTAATACGCATGACGCCACCCGTTTAACAAATTCATGTTTTGTTGTTAACATAGAGACGATAACGGTATCTGAAACCCGGTTTTTAAAAACGTGCATTTCCGGCCGGCGAAACGCAGTTGTCGTGTAAATGAACAGCCAAAACGCATGAAAAGTTTTCAGTTTTTATGTGAAAACAGTGTAGTGGAAATGGCCCTTAGTTAACTATAATAAGCCTGCCTCAGACGTACTAAAAGAATCATGAAGGATCCAGAATCGTTAAGTGCAATCAGAATCGGACCCAGAATCATTCAGATGTCTTCCTAATTACTGTGGTGACCTTGAGCAAGACACTTGTTTTACTGTCAGGGACGGGATTGGAAAACACACATTTTGTCAAAGCATGTGTGCTAACCAGGCCAGAGCTCACTGTTAAGATATTTCTATACAAAACTAGATTAAAGATTCATGTAATGAGGTCGTGTGAAAAACAATGTAGCACAGTTTGTTTAGTTTGGAATGTTATTATTTTATAATGTGTACTGTGTCACTCGCTATTTCTAGCATTTTGGCAGTGCCAGACATTTTGGGTCACATTCTCGCAGTGTGACTTCTCCTACGACACCCATCTAATATATAACCAATTAAAGCACAGCATTTGCTGAGTTTGTGGTGTGAGACAGAAAGCAACAGAGACAGAGAGTGGGAAAGACATTACCTTAACTCTTTTCCCACCTGCGTTTTTTTTAATGGTTGCCAGCCAGTGCCAGCTTTTTTGATAAGGTTCACAAAACTTTCATGGCCCCCAGAATATTTTGAATGTTCTGTATCTGAACATACAACATATGTTCTTATGCTCTTATAGAAAGAACTATGGAAGCATGTTTCTGCCACAGAATAAAACATTTTAAAAGATAATTGCGAATTTTTATCTCACAATTGCGAGTTTATATCTCTCATTTCTGACTTTATAACACACAATTGCGACTTTATCACGTAATTACGACTTTTATCTCGCAATTCTGACTTTATACAGTCCTATACCTCTTTTTGAGTTGTCATATTATTCTGTAACATTAGGCAGTTTTGATTTATATGCTGTTAAATGTTTGATGATCGCGTTAGTTATTTAGTAAAATAAGTTAGTACAATGAAAACAGTTATTTTAAATTGTATTATTAATTCACAGTCTTAGTTTTTACTTGATTTTTGATTAAATAAATGCAGCCTTCACTGTAAAAAAGAATTACATCCCCAAGTCCAAAATTTCAAGTGACCGATAACATCTAAATTTTTCAATTAGTCTGACGTATTATTTCTCATTGAGCCAATGTTAACAGACTATTGCAACAAGAATTTCACTTGGGCCAATTGAAAAATGTAGATGTTATCGGTCACTTGAAATGTTTGATTTGGGAGGGTTAGACATTTTTTACAGTGTTTGTGAGCATAAGAGACTTATTTTAAAAACATTTAAAAATCTTATCGACCCCACAACTTGAACAAACGTCAGGGATCTCAATATGAACTCATAATATATTGTCATATTTATCATCAAATTTCCAATGATCTGAGCTAATCCACCCACACTCATTTTATTGACAAATATTTTTGGTATCTGAAACTTTCAAATCAATTCAATATATTTTCATTTGATGAATCTTGAAACTCTTGCAACTCTTCATTTCAAAATGAAATACTGATCAAAATGCATTTCTTTGTTTGTCTCTGTGTGTGTGTGCGTGTGTGTATGTGTGTGTGTGTGTGTGTTTGTGTGTGTTTGTGTGTGTGTGTGTGTGTGTGTGTGTGTGTGTGTGTGTGTGTGTGTGTGTGTGTGTGTGTGTGTGTGTGTGTGTGTGTGTGTGTGTGTGTGTGTGTGTGTGTGTGTGTGTGTGTGTGTGTGTACTCTTTGTACATTCTGCAGCTCATTTTGTTGGTTAAAGTGAAAAAAGTTCACTTTAAGAAAGTTTATAAGTGTGGCTCTTCCATTAAGGGCAGGTCATGGGTCAGCGAATTCCCTTAATTACATGTCGTAGGTGTGACGGAGGGGCCAAAAACAGTAGAGCTGATGTTGTTTTGGGCTTAAAGTTTGAGAATATATGAGATATTTTGGTGAGAGGAATGTTTTTTTTTCTGATTTCTTTATTCTCTCTTTCTCTGCTCTCTGTGACCTGATGAGCAGTAAACAAGAAGAACCGTGGTTCCCTTGGTAAGACACTCTAATGAACTCTTAAAGCTTGTAACCTTCACCTGTCCTCTCATTCTCGTTCACATCTCCTCTTCTCCTGTCTCCTTGCTCTGATGACATCAGAGGATCATCTGCTTTGAGATTTTGAATTATGATTATGAAGTGAACATTTGTCCTCTTGGCATTTCCCTTTCTGATTGCCCAGAAGACGAGACACGGGCTATGTTCGGAATCATTTTGAGCAGAACAACGATGAGAAGTAATAAAACGTGGTACCAGTATATATGCAGTATGCATGTATTTCATTCCAAACTTACCCATAGTGTAGTTTATCTTTTATGTCGAGTGAATCTCTCGTTTTTTTCTTACCCTGTTATTTTGCATTCTGTGTATTACATAGTACAAAATAACATGTATAAATAATGATTGCCTGATCATTTGAAATGGCTCTGCGGGACTTAAAAGTAGCCCTGCAAAATAAGAAATCCTAAATCGTAACCCCCCCCCCCCCACACACACACACACACAGCATGATATATAGCTTCACACTGGTTAATTTGTGCATCGACCAATCAGAGTTGATAATCCTGAGAAAAAAATAATTTCCTGGCTTTCCCTTTCCTGTCTGCTCTCACCCATGCTGTCTTCCTCTGTGTGTGTGTAATCTCTCTTGTACTGTGTGTTTAGATGGATTTGTTAGAGGCTTAAGATAATGGATTCTCCTGAGAGACACATTTAATATCTCCACATGTCGTAATCTCACTCACTACTCATGTAGACACTGGATTAAGATTATTACGTCCGATCTCTCTGAATGACCCCTATCCTCGTGTGTGGACTCTTGCGTGTCCCTGTAGCTGTGCTCTACATTGTTTTACAACCATCTTGATATGCTCAAGGCGACTAATCTCTGCGCCTGATGAAAACCAACCCGTGGAAGACAACGCCGTGTCAACACCATGTCAAACACCATTCTGACTTAAGTGCATGAGGCTGTATAAGCGGCTGACATCAACGTCACCTCAGAAGCACGACACTGTCTTTTCCCCTTAGTGCAAATCTTCCTTTTCATTTGCGGCGTTCTTCGGGCTACTATACTTCTGAGCTCACTCTGAAAAATAACACGCAGCTATAATCAGCACTTCCCCAAGCACAATATGAGAATAGATAGACTTGCAGAATTATTCTGTCAGCAGTGGTGAGGGATGCAAGCTAGGGTGTGATTCTTTATTTCGGTTGGATCATATTTAATGTATTTATGTTAATTGTTTGCCATCCAGCATGATATTGCAATTCACAGTGTGATTTAGACAAGTACGGTTGTTTGTTCTGGAACAATGCTCCTATCAATTGATCATCGCCCTAACTCAACCCCTAAAATCAGAGGACACTCAGTGGACACCCCATCTATCTATATCCATCCATCCATCCATCCATCCATCCATATTTTAATATACTTTATATTAACCAAATAAATATATAAATTATATAAACTTATTAAATTATTGTAACTTGCTAAATTATATTAGCTTATATTAATGAATCAGTTAATACTTTTTTTTATTTGACCATATACAGTATATATATATATATATATATATAAAATACAATTTTAATAAATAATTAAAACATTTTTAGATAACATTTGGTAGTTCTTTATTAGTAGTAAATATTTAATTTATATAAATGAATCATATTTTGCATAAATAATTAATTATTATAATAAAAACTAAATAATAAACAATACATAATATGGTAAAAACATGTAATAGGTAAATTAGTTTGTTAATTTTCTTTTTATATATTTAAATAAATACAGCCAAAAGCCATGTGGCCAGATAGATAGATAGATAGATAGATAGATAGATAGATAGATAGATAGATAGATAGATAGATAGATAGATAGATAGATAGATAGATAGATAGATAGATAGATAGAATTATTTTCGACTCATCGTATCAGCCAGAATATTAATATCAGTGCATCCCTACCTTAAATCATAGTGCACAGATTGTTTGAAAGAATTGTTGTTCCAGGACCAACATGGGATGTGTAAATCACTCTGAGCACTGATATTCTGCATACATCAGTAGAACAAAATTGGAAACTATTTAACACCATATGCATCAATGTTTTGCTTTGAGTCCTTGGCACTGTATATAAATTTAGAATGTGCCAGTCTATGCAAATCAGGTTTCATGCAAAGTAATAATATCCAAGGTGCCATAGTTTAACACATACTGGCTACATTTAGAGTGCACATACACAGCTACGATTCTGAAATAGCATTCGACTTTTCAGAAGTAGCACTCCTATATATCTTGTTCCTCTTCTTATTGACTTTTCCTGTTCAATTCCATTCGCTCGCTCCAATCTTCTGTATTTCATTTTCTGCTTGCAGATTTCTGCTAGGTTTTTTTTTTTTTTGTGGTTTGTTTGTCATCTTTTTTGAATGATGAGGTACAGTGAGATGAATGCATAAATTACATACATTCCTTCTGAGATTACAAAAGTTAGAGCATCTATCACTGCTGTGTTTGGAGGATGTGAGAATGCATTACACCTTTCCAGTCACTGATCAAAGATCAGATCAAAGCATGTGTGTGTGTGTGTGTGTGTTTGCATCTGTGTGCCAGTTTATCTATCATGGTAGGCTGGTTTTCATCTGAGGTGCATGTTCTCACCTTTCTCTTTGAGTCTTAAAGGAATCATTTGTATAAAAGGAAAATTCTGTCATTATTTACTCATTCCATCTTTTATTTCTTCACATTTGAAGATCAAATTACAATGAATGGAGACTGGAGTTTTCAAACATTAAAAAGGAAGTACAAAAGTACCATAAAAGTGTCATAAAAAGTTTAAAACTGAATGACTCATACACTAAATATTCCAATTCTTATAAAGCCATGCCATGGCTTTAAGTGAGAAACAGCCCAAATATAAGTTTATAGATAATCTTCGCCATTTAGTCAATGAGTTGAACTTAAAGAACTGATTAATGAATGAATTCAAGTTCTGTGAACTGGATCAACTGATTAATTGAAAAGATCTTAATAGAACAATTTGCTTATGAATAAAACATCATGAGATCTCTCATGACTGTGCCAAGGAATACACTGTATGACTTGTATAAATAACTATTTTATGCTGCTTTTAAAAGTACCATAAAAGTATAAAACTGTATGGCTCAAATGCCATATTCCAAGTCTCATGACCCCGATAGCTCTAAGTGAGAAACTTCATAAAATTCATAAATAATCTCCTCCTCCATTAAGTCGATGTGACCGAATCACTGAGTCAGTGAGTTGAACTCAAGAACCGATTCATGCATGAATTCAAATTGATTCTGTGAACTGAACCAACAGATTAATTGAAAATCGGTTGTCTATAACATTGCACCTACATAACTCTCATTAGAGTATTAGTAGAGTATTAGTAGACTGGTAGGGTTAGGATTAGAATAAGTTGACAAGTATATGCAAAGTTACTTATAGTCAACAGAATGTTCAAATCAGCCATCTCAAGTTCCCTCATGAATGTGCCAAGGAATACACCATACATGACTCGTATAGAATAAAAGTATAAAACTGTGACTCAAACACTATGTTCAAAGTCTCATTAAGCCATGCGATATCTCTAAGTGAGCAACCAGACCCAAATTTATGTTCATAATTAATCTCCTCCTCCATTTAGCCGATACGGCCGAATCAGTGAGTTTATCTCAGGAACCGATTCATGCATGAGTTCAGATTGGTTCTAGAAACTGGATCAACCGATTCATTGGATAGATCTTAATAGAACGATTACTTTATGAATCAAACATCACGAGTTCTCTCATGAATGTGCCAAGGAATACACTGTATGTATGACTCATATAGAATAATTTTCTGAAAAACATCACATGAGTCATATGTGCAACTCTTTTTGCGCTTGAAAGCTCCAGTTCCCATTCATAGTAATTGCACGGAATGACATGAGGACGAGTAAATTACATAATTTTCATTTTTGGGTGAACTATTCCTTTAACGACGCAATCACATGTCATTTTTGCCACTCATATCTTTCTCCGTCTCCCGCTCTTTCTTTCCCTCCTCTATCATCTGTCAGCCATGGATAGTCATTTGACTTTCCTCTGCATGTATTATTTTTCAAAGAACGAATTGATTCAGAGAGAGGATAAAAAGAAGAAAGAAAGAAAGAAAAAAAAAAAACTTAGCACCTCATCACAAAACCTTATCTCCCCCATGATGCTCAGTCTATTAACCTGATTGATTGTGCCAATAATCAGCCCTCTCTCTCTCTCTTTCTCTATCTCTTTTTTACCATTCTTTTCCCTTTCTCCATCTCAGACGTTATTGCCCCCGCTGAATTGGTTGCCCCGGTGATAGTGATTGCACCTAAGAACACATCAGTGGTTGCCGGGGCGAGTGAGGCTACTTTTGAGTGCGTCGCTAATGCGAGGTGGGATGTTTGTCATTGTTATATTGTTTTTTTATTATCCATCACCGTGGTGATGTCATTTACATCAGTCAAAATTGTGATTGTATCTGTCATTTCACATTTCTTACAATAAAACTTGATGACTTTGACTCTGTTATGCATTTGTTTCAACTTAATGAAGCCAAACTCAGGTTTCTTTCCTGTGTGGGCATATTTTCTGTTGAAATGTAGGTGTTAACTTCATATATTAATAATAAAGGAAAATCAATTTTTTTAAATGAGCCTCCCTATAGCCTTTAGCTTTCATCACAGCCAAGATATGCCACAAACCTTGATTTGCCACTTACATGTTGGTTGAAGGTGGTTCTTATTCTAGAGAGCATTTGATCGATCAAAACATTGTGTAATGCAGAATGAGTCATCAATATTTTTTATTTGTTTTCCTGAAAGAGACTGTCCATTTTAAATGTGTATATCTTCTAATAGTGAATTTTGTTCATATTTGAGTACACTAGCAAAAGGTTGGAGTTGATACTTTTTTGAGTTTCTCCTCCTCACCATGGCTGCATTTATTTGATCAAAAATACAGTAAAATTGTAATATTGTGAAATATTATGACAGCTGAAAACAAATGTTTCTATTTTAATGTAATTCAAAATGTTATGTATTCCTGCAGCATATATTCAGCATCATTACTCCAGTCTTCAGTGTCACATGATCCTTCATAAATCTTTCTATTATGCTGATTTGCTGCTCAAGAATCATTTCTTATTATGATAAATGTTGAAAACAGTTGGGCTGTTTAATAATTTTTTAGGAGCCATGATACATTTCTAAGGATTCTTTGGTGATTCTTTAGTACAAAAGATTATTTTATTCAACATTTAAATGAAATAGAAATATTTGAATCATTATACATTTTTGCTGTCACTTTTTTTCTCAATTTGTTGCATCACTGAAGTAAATTACATTTTACAATATATATATATATATAAAAAAAAAACTGTTAGTTTGAAAGTTTTAATAATAATTATATTTCACAATATAACTTTTTTTATTGTATATTTGATAAAAAAAGCAGTAGTTTAGAAAAGTGCTGAGCTGAATTTTGGTACCATCTATTGGTTTAAAAGAGAATAAAGTCCCCCATTAACCCCATTGTACCCTATATAAAACCCACAAAAGTTGGCTGGAAACATCAAAATTTGTTCTTCGAGGCCTAGCCCACCTGTTAATTAGGGGTCCCACATAGTTTTGACCATATAGTGTATGAACTTTCTTGCATATTTAACACATAACTAACTGGGCTCTTTATAATTCTTGGCATGAGTATTAATTTCAGTCTGGTAGTTAATGTGCTGTGTGTTGTGTGTTGTGTGTGTGCGGAGCAGATCTCTTGACAGGCTGCAGGTGTTCTGGAAGCGTAATGGGGTGAGACTAACAGCAGGAGTGGACTCATTCGGTCGCAGGCTGGTCATCAGTAACCCCACCTCAGCAGACGCGGGTCTGTACGTGTGCGAGACTGCGCTCAGAAACAGCAGTCAGAAGAGCACAGAGGCCAAAGCGTACCTCTCCGTGCTGGGTAAGACCATTGCTCTTTCTCTCGTGCTTCATGCAGGTTCTGGCAGATGTTTTAAGTATTATTTTACTGAAATGACCTAGAGAGCAAGAGTTTGTGATTTAATTAAATACTGCAGTGAGCTCAATTCTTTTTCATGTATAATACCAACGTTTAAAAAAAAAAGCAAAGTCACGACATATCGTTAATGCCTCTGGGCGGCTATTTCTAGTCAAGTACAGCTCCTCTCTACTTTTCCAAGCTTATATCAATTACTGTACACTGTAAAAAAAAAAGTTGAGAAAACTTAAAAGTTTAAGGCAACCAGCTGCAGGACATTTTTGAGTTTTCTTAACTTACGTGTTTGAGTTATCTCAACTTTTCTCAACTTTTTTTCATGTTAAATAGTTGAATAAACTTTAAAAACTGAATTTGTCATACAAAACGTAAGTTGGATTTTTTACAGTGTAGATAAGCCAAATTAGCAGAAATGTATAACATTAGACCAAAACTGAAAACAATAACAGTAACTTCACCAAAAGTGAAATGAATAAGCCTCAGGCTGAAGGAAAAGCAAATTCACACCTGTACAGTAGAGGGCACAGCTCAAACTAATTTTCCTCTCTGCTGCTGAAGAGAGCTGTCTGTTAATACATGGAAAAACAAAGTAACTTGCGTTATTTATTTGAAAAAGTAACTCAGATATTTTTGTTGTAAATTTAAAAGTAATGCGTTACTTTACTAGTTACTTGAAAAAAAGTACTCTGATTACATAACTTGCGTTACTTGTAAGCCAACACTGGCTGTGGCCATGATCTCATGACTACATTTTAAGTCAGATGGATTTTGATTAGCTGTCAATGGGTCTCGTTTTTTTTGTTGTTGTTGTTGTCGTTTTATCCTTGTTCTAATGCATTTTAAGTATTCTAAATGAGTGACCTTGTGCATTTGAAATTTGTAATTTGCGAAGACATGCCAAAACTATCTCCATATAGGGGGTTTTCACAACTTTTTTACCGCCTTTTGACGCTCTCTAATGACACACTTTTGACTGAAAGCAAGTGCAGCAAGGTCGTCAAGCAACGTATTTGAGGTTTCAGTTCGTACATTTTTCATAGATTTAGATTAAATTGTAGTACGTAAGTTAGTGAATAAATCATGCAAACATATCAATTGCTGTACATATGCCAAGTCAGCAATACAATTTTAAAACATCTTCAAATTTGATCATCACACCAAAAACGAAAACCATAACAATCAGTTACACTTAAAATTACGTTAGCATCCACACCAATGGATATTAATTGATTTATTCGAAGTGCATTGCTGTAGTTGAATGATGACTGATGCATTTATATAGCGCTTTACTATGTACTACTGTACACCCTCACCACACACTAGCTCTAGGTGGAGAGGAGAGAGAGTGATTCAAAGGTAGTTATGCTTTCACTCCACACTTTTTAAAATTTGATGGATTTTGATCCATCTGTCATTGGGTCCCAATGACAATTGAACCGTGGTCTCTGGCGTGGGAGGCGGGCGCGATCCCAAGAAGGCTAAAGACCGCAACCTCTAGCGTCAGTCATGTTCCTAACCTCGTTCTAATGTTAATGAATTTGAAGTATTGTAAATGAATGACCACATGACACTCAAGTTTGCTAGCATCACATGCAAATGCCTATAGTATCAAAACGTGGGAATATCTCACCTCTCTGCTCATGAACATTTATTAGAAGAAGTGACATCCCCCAGTAGATCTAACTGATTTACTGAAGGGTTTGAGGGGACCTACACTGTTGAGAAAGCTCTCAGATGGAGCATTTGATGGATAGGTATGATTAAGAAATCTTTCTGAGGGTGTGGAAAGTGTCCGTTTGAAATCAGAAATACAATGGATTTCCAAAATCACAATTAGACCTGCCTCTGTGACATTTTCATCTACAGACGCCTACATCAGAAGTTGAAACGCAACCTTTAGCAACACACAAGCCCTGTTGTAGATGCTCTAAAGTTTTCATTTTAGCTAAAATATTTGGCTACACTTTATTTTAAGGTAATGTAGTTTCATTGTACTTACTCAAATAAGTACTGAGTAATATTAATTAACTGCATGTACTTACTATAGAGTTACTTACTACTATACTAAGTGCACGTAGTAAAGTGTAACTGCTGTACGTCACCTTGAAATAAAGTGTTACCCAATTTTGTATCTCTCAGTAAGTGGGAGGACAAATGTATATATATTTTTTGGGGGGGGGAAAAAAATAGTTATAAGGGTCTCTATACACATTCATTCACACAATAGCAAGTTGGCTCTCAGTATTTCTTGTCACGTCATTGGCGTTTTGTCCGAACATCACGACTCTCAGTTTCCAATGTTTTCAGAAGGTCAGTGGGCTTTAAACATCTTCAGCCTCTTTAACATCTCTGCTCTTTGTTCCAAAAACACAAATATTACTCTCTGCCTCAAGATCTTTTTCACCAAAAGATGAGCTATGAATATTTATACCTCAACTCGCACTCTTATTAGAAACAGCAACGAATATTCTTTCAATGAGCTTATCTGACAGGTGTGCGCCTTACATGATTGGGCGAAAGGGGGGCATGCATATGCATGAGGCAGCCAATGGAGTGATGAATAAATTGGGGCTGTTGGAGGCTCAGAGAGACTTTTATAGAAAGATAAAGTGAACATGTCAGAGCAGCCAGCAGTGGAAAAGAGGTTGAGACGGAGGAGGTATTTATTGTTTCTGCCGTTGAATCCGATCCAGGCGCCAGTCTGAATATGTATATCCTGATCTGCATAAACGTACAGTGAGACTGAATAAGTGCTTATTTGTTCGGGAAGAACGAAAAGGAGGAGAGGAAAGAGAGAAGAATGGGATGGGAATGAATTGGAAAAACGGTGACATTGTTATGCCATTCGTTTTTTTTTCCGTTGTTGTTGGTTGTTTGATATTCTTCAGTAAGTGAAAAGCTGTTATCAGCATTACGGTTAACGGGTCCTTTGTCTCCTTTCATTTGGAGTGAGTTAAAAAGAGAAAGAGAAAAACAAAAACAAATGTCAGGTGTGGGAAAAAGTAACATGAGTCTTGCTCTTTCTGTCATGAATAAAGGGGGAAATAAAAGGGTAGAGGATGAAAGGGTTTTCTTTTTTTTTATGTATACATGATGTGTATATATAAAACCTTTTTACTATTGTAATGAGCTAAGTGTGGCACTACTTTCACTCTTTTATCATGACCAAAAAATACACTTCCTGAATATCCACTGTTATGCCAGCAAACTCTAGAACACACTCCGATTGGTATTAAATGGTAAAAATATCAATCCAAGCCCTCAGTTATGAGGTACGCCACACATGATGTCTTCCACAAATACCCATAATATCTAATCATCCACATAACTATGCTCTAGCAACCACTTAGAACACTAGAAACCACCCAGAACACCTTCACCTCACAACAACATTCCAAAAGGATGAAGAGTTTTACACTTTTTTGCATCATTTTCTTCAGAAAATGTTCAAATGTTGTTTATACTTACTGTACATGTTTGTGTGTGTGTGTCCTTCACAGAGTCCCCGTACTTCACGTCAAAACCAAAGCGGTCGGTGTTAACGGAAGTTGAGAAAACCGTGGAGCTTCAGTGTCAGGCCAAAGGTAAGCCCCGCCCACTGACCCGCCCCTTCTAGAAACAGACAGCTGTTTTGCACCTATCAAATTACTGCAGCACCTCTGAGTTTGAACACTTTACAGTCATATAATACATGTCCTAAATACTCTGCTGTTGTATAACCAATCCCCTGCTGGAAACCATAATCTTTATATTGTCAGGAGTATAAAGACTGCCAGCACTAGAATAAAAAAGCCACTTAACTTCCAGTGCACTACCTTTCAATCTCAACTGTTTGATTGTGTCTTTTAAAAACATAATGTTCCCATTTCTGCACAATGTTATAGCACATTCATTTTATTGTGGCCGGTGTGCTTTCAGCTGACAATTTGCTGGAAGAACGTCATTTAGTTTATGTGCTGAGTCAACCAGAGACGTGCTTTTATCATAATCGTTTGTCGTCTCTGAAATTTGACCTTTTCGCCAAGCGCGCCGCATCGACCCCTGCTCGTTTCCGCAATGTGTCCTTATTTGAATTCATCTTTATTTAATCGACTAAATGATAATAAGCGGTCAAGTACATTAGAAAAAGCGAGCGAGACGCTAATGGTATTAGCTGTTAATTGGCGTCAGTGTTCATTCTACGTTAGGATCTAGTTAAAAGACATTAGGTATATCATTGGCTCACAGGGCAACGGAGGAGTAGAATCCAACTAGAAAATCATTTTAACAAGCTGTGTAAATCTGACCTACATTTCAGCAACAAAGTGGCAAGTGTCTAAAAGTTCAACTTTTCATGACTTCTAACAAGGAAAATTCATAAAGAGAGACCTCAAACGGTTCTTTCTTCTCAACTTTTTTTTTTGTGTAATATTTTTCTCCTTTATTTAACGGAAATCTGGACAGTTTCTCCTTCATGAAACTTTTTTAAACTACTGAGAGTTTTCCTTCTTTTTTTTTGTTCTTTTTTTTTTTTGTGGCAAAGATTGTACCTCTGCAATTTACACTTGCTGAGAATCTCGGCTCGTTCTTTTTGCACTTCCGTAAGGGTGTGAAGCTGAGTTTGTGCACACTTTGTCATAAACTGTCAGAAATTTAATTACAGCGAGCTTGTTTTTGACAGTCTTATTTTAACATCCTTGTCTTGCATCCCATGGGTGTGACACGACTATTGACGCCGAGACTCCTCCATAGGAGGCAGGGTGGAGCGGACTCACGCTATTTGACCTTTTAAAGTGTTGAGCTGCAGGATTTATCCATGATATATTCTTTAATTTGCATATCATGATGAGCATATCATGAGTTCCTTCAGATGAACTTAATTTACAATTATTGCTAATACATATAATTGCCGTTTTATTCATTTTCGCGCTCGCTTCTTGATTTCTCACTCCCTCTCTCTTGATCTCCCTCACTTATCCTCCTCTCCAAATCTTCTCCCTTTTTTGTCGGTGAAGCATGTCAAAATTTTATTGGAAGTTTAATCAATCAAAGCCAATTTATTAGATTAAATTTTCATTAATTAAACCAAAGTGTGCCCTGATGACGGTCTATTGATGAAAATGTTAACTTTGTGATAAATCAAACAGTGTGTGTGTGTGTGTGTGTGTGTGTGTGTGTGTGTGTGTGTGTGTGTGTGTGTGTGTGTGTGTGTGTGTGTGTGTGTGTGTGTGTGTGTGTGTGTGTGTGTGTGTGTGTGTGTGCATGCATGCGCGCACTTTGGGAATAATTTTCTCATCTACCAAATGTCAAATGGCATTTGTGTAAATCTAGCCCTTACAAATTTGGTGTATATAAGGTTGGAATACTTAAGATTTGTTTTTAACTGTTTTTGAAAGAAGTCTCTTATGCTCACCAAGGCTGCATTAATTTGATCAAAAATACAGTAAAAACAGTAATATTGTGAAATAATATTACAAAAAAAAAACTGTTTTCTTTGTTAATATATTTTAAAAGGTCATTTATTCCTTTGATGACAAATCTGGATTTTCATCATCATTACTTCAGCCTTCAGTGTCACATGATCTTTCAGAAATCATTATATCACAGGAACAAAATACTTAAAAATAGAAAACAGTTGTTTTAAATTGTAATAATATTTTATAATATTACTGTTTTACTGTATATTTGATAAAATAATAATTTACCAATGGCAAAGACTTCTTTCAAAAACATTAAAAATCGTATTTATTAAAAACCTTTGACCAGTAGTGTGTTGTAATTTATATTATGATATCTGCTGAAATACCTTGTGATGCTTTATGTATTATTCAGGAATTCCCACACCGAAGCTGGAGTGGTTCAAAAATGCCGTCCCGCTCTCCACACTGAACAACCCTCGATACAAACTTACGTCTTCTTCCATGGTTCTACAAGTACGGAGAATTCAGCCGGACGATGCTGGAATATTCCAGTGCTTCGCTGAAAACATGGCCGGAGAAATCCAGGCACATACCAACTTGATCGTCACAAGTAAGATAAATAGTTATAGGAATATTTGACCCAAAAATGCAGGTCTGCCATCATTTACTCACCCGCATGTTGTTCCAAACTCACATGACTGATTGTCTTTTGGTAGATATTTTGAATTTTATTTTTGTGCTTGAGAGCCCAAATATGCTTTCATTGTATGGACACAAGAAATTCTTCAAAATCTTATTTTATTTTTTATTATTATATTTTATTTATTTTTTTTAGAGAAAAAAAAAGGTCATGTGTTTGGAACGACATGAGGGTGAGTAATTGATGACAGGAGTTTCATTTTTGGGGTGAATCATTGCTTCAAGCTAATGGGAAGATGAAGCATAAATACAGCCATGGATGTTTTAAAAGTCAGTGATCTCGCTCTCTTTTCCTCTTGGTTGTGAATTGATCAGGGAGTTCAGAGACCTCTCATTGATCTGTGTAATTAATCAGTGTCTACTGAGAGATCAACCTTTAACACACAGACACAGACACACACACACACACACACACACACACACAGCACTTAATCAACACCTCCAGCTCTCTCTCGCTTAGTCATCCTCATCTCTCTTTTGCTCTCAAGCTTCATTTCAGTTCACACCATTTTTTATTGAAGTTTAAGAGTTTTAAAGTTAGGTACATTCATCATGTAAATAATTAACAAGTGAATAATAATGGATGTTATAACAGTGGTGTGATATTTAGAACAGCAGTTTGTTCACTCCAAATACTGCATGTATGTATGAGCATTGACCCCATATACTTAAACACTTACGTCTTACATGAAATGTGTGAATTTCATTTCATTATATAAAAATATGAAACCAGCCATCTGCAAACAAATAATTCTTAAGCTACACTACCATTCAAAAGTTTGAGGTCATTAATATGTTTATTAGAAAGTCTTGTATGCTACTGTATTGATACAGTAAAACAATTTAAAATAACGGTTTTATATTTGAATATATTTTAAAATGTAATTTATTCATTTGATGACAAAGCTTACTTTTCTTCAAAAATAATTCTAATAAGCTGATTTTGTGCTCAAGAAATTTTTATTTTGTGCTGCTTCATATTTCTGTGGAAACCGTTATACCTGTGTGTTTGTTCTTCATCGCCATGATTTTGTTAACTACCACATCAGTTGTGACAGATAAAAATTTTTTCAGGATTCTTGTCCAAAAGAGCAGCATTTTTTTTTAAATGATTTTTTGTTTGTTTTTTTTTGGATCCGACATGCCTTAAAATAGCTTGAATGTAACTCTACACCCTTGCCTAATTTAGTATACGTGGTTCTAATATGGAAATTAGCCTAAATTATTTTTAAGTGCCCAATATACTTTTTCTGACTCACTTGTTTTCACGGTAGGCGTGTCACCATCTTTCACCACGCCCCCTTCTGACATCACTGTGACTGACGGAGCGTCAGCTGTCTTCACCTGTGAGATATCTGGCGCCCCCAAACCTGCCATTGTTTGGAGGAAAGGTAAGTAAATTACATTCACTCCTGTTTGCACATCATTTACACGATTAACATGTCAGCAGTTTCGTGACTAACCCCTGTGATTCTCGCAGGTTCTCAGGTGTTAGCAAGCGGATCGGTGCAGATACCTCGTTTCACTCTGCTGGAGTCTGGAGGCTTACAGATACTACCCATAATGCCGAGCGATGCAGGGAACTACACGTGCTTGGCGTCTAACTCTGAGGGACTGGTCAACGCCACCGTGGCCCTGACAGTCTTGAGTACGAAACTGTAATATTGTGAATAATATGCTGTTTTTAATGACTTGAAAGTACAAACAAATTTAGCATATTTGAAATTCAGCGCCGACAGGATTGCAGACAATTTACAAACATGCCTTTTATCAGCAGTCATTGTTTAGCTTAATAGCGGCATTCATTAGCTCGGTTGATTGAAAAAGGCATGGCAGAGCACACTATTTGTGAAATGTTAAGTCTTTTGCAGTAATTTCACACCGGAATAGTGTCATCCTTAAATCCCAAGACCTCGGTTTATCTTGCTGTGCATGCTTAATGATGCTGATGTAGGTTTACGCTTGAGCGTGGGTGCGTGGAAGTGTCTTAGAGCATTTTTGACATCCAGCCTAAATAATGCTGTTTGTGGATTGGCCACTTAAAAGGAAAGCAAGAAGTCTCTCTGATTAAAACGTGTAATTTATGCACCGTTGGCGGCGTCAAACGGAATGTCAGAAAAACTATCCTTGTCTACATTGTTCAGACAAAAAAAGATAGCCCTGCCCCAAACTCACACCATTGGTTGAGTTGGAAGTTGACATGTCGGGCCGCGCAGCGACGGTATTTGCAACATAGAAAATGGCTGACTTATAGTTGTCAGTGAGCATTAAACTGGAAGATAGCGTTTTAATGTCGAAAACGTTACATGCATTAGCTTTAATCGAGTGAATTGGACCCAGTGGGTTATGTGTGTGAGAGAATTTGTTCATTTGCTTAGCCGTACTATATGGTCATTGAGACGCAGTGTGAATATTCGAACGTTCATGCTTTGTAAATTTCATTCTGTTTTGCTAATGAAGCTGTCAGTGGGAATTACTTAATAGGGTTAAAAGAACTGTGAATAATGATGTTGGTAATGATTCAACTGTGGTGTGATTTTTGTCCTAAACTGCATTTTATTAATCAGGTCGAACCTTTATTTCAACACCCCCTGAGGATCAGCGTGTCATTAAGGGAACCACCGCTGTGCTGAACTGCGCGGCAACCCACGACCCCAGAGTCACCGTCAGGTCAGAGCTTGAGCTGAGATGCATTTTGAGGAACATGTTTTTGACATTTTAATTTCAAAAACATAAGTCAATTTTCTTCTGCTCCGCAAGGTTTGTTTTGGCTAATTAGCGAAGTCAAACATTACTCTTGCTGTTAATCATTAGGTCACTCTTAATCATTAGGTCAGTGTGATTGTGTCACTGTGTACACTGCCAAGTAAGATATATTTTGTTGATCCTGGAACAAAATTCCTGTATGACATTTTTTTACAAATCCTGTCCCTACCCCTAAACTTAACCCTACCCCTACCCATAACTTATCCCTAAATGCAGAGGGAAATAATAGGTGAATAACACTGATGTACAGTAGAAGCACCTAACCCTGTCTGTAAGCCTAAACTTGACATAAACTGTAAACGTGTCCCTCAAATCTGATTGGTTGATTGGAATGTTGTTCCAAAATCAAAAAAGACCTTGATCCAGGAATATGTTGTACTTGGGGGAAATCACGTTCACTGTTACTCAATACCTCTAACGTAACTCATCCCGCTACACTGGTGCTACTGCTAATGAAACCTTAAATCATGTCACTTGAGTACTTTTCTAAGCTATCTGAAGGTGTACTTGAGGTGGTTAAACTATGATGGAAATGCTATATAAATGTCTACAGTAGATGCACATCAAAAATAAGTTTCATGACTGAATAATTTGCTCAGATGATTGGCTCTCATAACTGTCTATTATTTCTACTGAGTGCCAATTTAGTTTATTGCAAAACAATTTGTTTTTGCAATATTTATGGTTTGCAATCAGCTTTTTTTTTTTCATAACTTAAATTTGCAATTTGGATGGAAACATCAACAGAGACTAGGGCTAGTAAGCAGAAACCTGGCAACAATTCAGAACACCCTACAAAACTGCATGACACTGCCCTGGCTCCACAATATCTAATATTCACGAAATATTATAGTTGTAATTTTTTTTTTTATATATTTCACGTAAATTGATCTTGCTTTAAGCATACTCTACCTTTCAAAAGTCTGAGGTCAGAAAGATTTATTTATTTATTTTACTATATACCATATTATATAGTCTTTATCCACCTTGTTTTGGTCATTATCAAGCACATAAGGAAGAGAAGCCGATATGGAATTTGATGTTGTTCTATTTCAGGAGGCTAAGTGTGTTTTCTGCAGGTCTTTGGAGTGTGATATTTTTGGTGGATTATGAGTCATCATAAAGAGTCTTATTTTCCTCAGATATGCATGGAATAAAGGAACCAAGCCGCTGAGCGTGTCGACTGGTGGGCGAGTGTCAATGAAGGAAGGTTCACTCCACATCAGCCAGACGTGGTCCGGAGACATCGGAGATTACACCTGCAGGGTCATCTCACCAGCTGGAAATGACTCCAAAACCACCCGACTGGAAGTCATGTGAGCAAAAATAGACACAAACACACAGATCCTTGCTAACATCCACGTTCGATACGAAACGCTTTGAAGGGACTACACTTGTACAGTACATGTGCACTCAATACGTATTGGGGTGCTATTGTAGGAGGAAGATGCTTGGATCGCAGCTGCAGTTCTGAAGCCAAGAGAACCATCCAAAAATGGGCTATAATGATAGGACAGAGGAGGGAGCAGCTGTGTGTGTGTGTGTGTGTGTGTGTGTGTGTGTGTGTGTGTGTGTGTGTGTGTGTGTGTGTGTGTGTGTGTGTGTGTGTGTGTGTGTGTGTGTGTGTGGTGGGACGCGGGAGGAAGATAAAGGGAGAGTAGAATAAGATAGGCCTGATGCCCAAGGCCAAGATCATCTCCTTTGACGACTAGCCAATGTTGCTAAACTTCTGTGGCATCAGGAACTAATTAAACACACACACATACACGCGCTCAGATATTAATTACTGCTTCTAGATGGCTGAATGTTGTGCTCCCACAGATTGTCATATGGATGGATGCAGAGGAAATCTCATCGATCTTTGAAGTAGATGAAATACACTGAGTAACACGAATGATGTTTAATTGGATGCGTTTGAAAATGTTGTTCACAATCAGAAAAATACAAACTTACCAAAT
The DNA here is from genome assembly GCF_965113295.1 of Leuciscus leuciscus. Taxonomy (NCBI): domain Eukaryota; kingdom Metazoa; phylum Chordata; class Actinopteri; order Cypriniformes; family Leuciscidae; genus Leuciscus; species Leuciscus leuciscus. The sequence goes on along the minus strand of NC_138727.1, from coordinate 10,371,798 downwards.
CGACCCAAAAGGCCTAAAAGCTTGTCTTTTGTGTCAAAAGCCTTCATAAGTCTTTCTTAACCAAGTAACATGATTGCATATACAGTACCGTTCAAAGGCTTGGGGTAAGGAAGGACATGAGATCACAGCAATAGCAAACGATCCAATCAATTCCAGATGGACACAATCATTATATTTTTTTCTTGATTGAGAAGTTGTTTCACTCGGATATACTTCACAATAAGGAAGAACAGACCAACGCAACTTCCGTTTCGTTCCGGCCTTAATACTTGTATTCAGCATGGAGGCATTAAATTGATTAAAAGTGTCAGTAAATACTTAAATTGTTACAAAAAAATTGTGTTTTTAAATAAATGCTGTTCTTTTTATGCATTAAATAATCCTGCAAAAAATGTGTTCACAGTTTCCAATACAGTCGCACAACTGTTTTCAACATTGATTATAAAAAAAAACAACAAAAAAAAACAAAAAACAATATATATATATATATATTTAAAAAATTGTCCACTAAAACAGCATATTAGAATGATTTCTGAAGGATCAGGTTTCCCAAAAACTGCCATTAGTCAGCCAAGCAGATCCCATCCCAAACTCATGCCATTGGTTAAGCCAAATGCTGCTGTGTTGCTACTTTTCGGGGAAATCCACCTACAAGCTTAAATATTTGTGCTTTATAAGAAATTATTTATCTGCGTAAAAATTGTGAGTACAGCTTGCGTAATCGAATCAGAGCTCAACTTGAAAAAAAAAAGAGAAATATTACAAATCATCAATCATACAAAACATAACTGTAATAAACTATGATTTGCAAATGCGCTTAAAGGACTGCAATGTAATGCAATTCTTTTAGTACTACTTAACGGAACTCATAATAAAGCAATATTTAATTTAAGACACGCTAGTCTGTGAGAGAAACTGGGTTTCGGCAGACTTTAGAAAAAGACTCCTAACAGCTGACATTTAGATTATGAGATACAAATTGAAAACACATGCGATTTGAATAATAACAATAATACCTTTGACAGTCACATTAAGATAACAGAGCACCACAATATACTCCTACCTTTAATAATACAGCCGGCAAACTCTGTTGAAAGAAAACTCATCAGACGGTTGAAGGAGAGGCAATGCTTCACATGCTAATGTGATTTCACAGGCGTTCAAGTTAATCTCAGGCAGTGGACAGGTCCTCTTATTACCACATGTTAGACGATGGCTGAGCAGTGCCTCGTTTTAAACAGTATTAGATGTTATTGCATATTTAGGCTGCTGTGACAGATGGGCAAAAAAAAAAGCCTGTCACACACATATTACAAACATCTGCAAAGGACATAATTGTATTATGTGATATTGTAATGTAGTTTTTATAAATGTAATTTTGTTGAAGGAACAGTGGAACTTTTGATCTTGCAACATAGTGGAAAGTAATGTTAAAGACTTAGTTCACACTAAAATGAAACTTCTGTCATCATTTACTCATCCTCATGCTGTTCAAAATCCGCATGACTTAATTTGTGTAGAAAAACAAAAGGTGTTGAGTTGAATGTCCATGCTACTCTTTTACAGTACATGCTCCAAAAACCTCCAAAGACCCCATAAAAGCACAATAAAAGTAGTCTGTTTTGCACATATTCAAAGTTTTATGTCACAATCCCTAAAATCAGCGGCTCTGACATTATTCCAAGTATCTTCTTTTGTGTCCAACACTATATAGAAAATTATACAGGGTTGGAATGACATAAGGGAGAGAACAGACATTTGAATTTTGTATCACTATTCCTTTAATATTATAGTATTCATGAAATGAATGTTTACACATTTTTTAAGCCAACAGTTTTTGTTATTTTTGAAAAGAAAAGAAAAAAATGATTTGATAACTCACAAAAAAAAAAATATATATTTTTGTTTGTAAGCTGCCTAGGATCTTTTTGATATCCCACAAACCCCTTGCAGCCATGATGAACACTTTTTGCTTGCAGAAGGTTTTTTTGAGTGATAATGCTTCTATCTACCCACCATTTGTCCTCCACGGAACCTCAGGAGCACCGGTTTAAAAGTACAAACTGCAACAAAGACACATATCTACAAAGTGACATATTGATGTATTAGCATACACAGCCTTTAGGCTTATATATTCAATTTAAGTCAAGCATCTCTACTATTGCCCATAGTTATAGTGAGGGATTTGAACTCATAACCCTAATAAACGTAACTCTTTCTACACTGTTTATGCAACAGACACGAATGATACCTCAAACCTGTTTTGACTTAATTTGAAAACAGACAAAAAAATCTATATTTCAAGAAGTCTGAAGTCATTCAAACGTCTGAGAAAGAGTGAAATTTAAATCATAATTTGAGAAATAATCCTTAAAATGTATTAGGAGAAATTGGACAAAGGATATTGTGCATTGATTTGAATTGGAATCTTAATTTGAATCTGATTTTGAATGACTGTATTTTTGATCAAAGAAATGCAGCCTTGATGAGCATAAGAGACTTTAAAATCTTACTGACCCTAAACTTTTGAATGGCACTGTTCATATTTACATGTTTACAGTTTAACATGTTACCAGTTAAAGGGTTAGTTTACCCAAAAATCACTCTCTCGTCGTTCCAAACCTGTAAAATATTCATTCATCTTCGGAACACAAATGAAAATCTATTTGATGAAATCGAAGAGTTTTCTGTCCCTCCATTGACAGCTACGTAACTACCACTTTCAAGCCCCAAAAAGGTTGTAAAGTCATCCATTAAAGCAGACGTTGCGTGAACGCGCATTTGGAGATGAATATTTTGTAAATAAAAGGATAAATTATGTTTTTTTTCCCCACAAACAAAGCACTTGTGTCGCTTCATAAAATTTAGGTTAAACCACTGGAGTCACATGGATTACTTTAATGATGTCTTTACTACCTTTCTGGGTCTCGAAAGTGGTAGTTGCATAGGCTGTCAATGGAGGGACAGAAACCGCTCAGATTTCATTAAAAAGAACTTCATTTGTGTTCGGAAGATGAACGAAAGTCTTACGGATTTGGAATGGCATGAGGGTGAGGAATTAAAGTCGCAGTGAACCGGAAGTTGCAACCAACCTTACTTCAGTGTTGTTACATATTTCCTAGGAAACTGAATATTGAATTGAGTGCAGGGTTTTACTTTAGCGCACCTCCTCTCCATCCCTCGCTCATAGTAGACTAAAGGTTGGAGGGGGAGTGGTTGAGGATATTCTACCCAGAGCCATGAAACTGACGTCATCAGAGAAGGAACGCCATTCGCAGAGGCATTTTCAGATTTTAATTAAAGATTACCAGGACAAACATTTGTCTGTAAATGAACTTGCACGGATTAATTGTTCACCACAAGACTAGTAATGTGCGCTAACATAGTAAATAGGTTCAATTTTGATTTCATGACGACATTAATGACAGAATTTTCATTTTTGGTTGAACCAGCCTTTTAACCTGTACAATTCACAGGGCCTGAGACAAAGTTTTGTATGATTTGTATTTGAATTGTATTAGAATTTTGTTTTAATGTACTGCAGTGCAAAATGCATATATGCATATTTTGATTGGTTATTTGGTTATCTCTGTCTTTTTAGAGAACTTCCCCATTCTCCACGTAACCTGCAGGTGTCTCTGAATGAGACTGACAGCAGGACAGTTCTTCTGTCATGGGTTCGGCCCTTTGATGGGAACAGCCCTCTACTGCATTACATCATTGAGCTCTCGGAGAACAGTAAGTTTGTGTGTGTGTGTGTGTGTGTGTGTGTGTGTGTGTGTGCTGTTTGTATGAGCTTTGGCATATGGTTTATTAAGCCTAATGCACCTTAGCTGCAGCTTTCAATTAAGCTGGTTTGCAGCCAGTGGATTCCAAAGAAGTAATTCTTTGTCATTTACCTCTCGCTGTCTTTCTCCCTGAGCACTAAAAAACAGACAGACAGGCTAAAGTGAGTGAGAAGAGAAGAGAAATGGAAGCTGATTGTAATGGAGGGTAGTGGGACGAGGTTTGTTTTCACGGTATTATGCCAAGACTCCGTTATTGGTGGAAGATGAATGCTGGAAGAGATAGTGACAGGAAACAGAGAGAGAGAGAGAGAGAGAGAGAGAGAGATTGATTGATTGATTTGTGTATCGTCAAAGGAAAAACAATGAAAAATGTGGGTGGGGCAGAGGTCCTGGATGCCTATTAAACACCCAGACCTTTCTCTCCACATATATACACACACACACACACACACACACACACACACACACACACACACACACGTGTGTGTGCATGTGTGGGTGTGTATGTATGCATCCCTGTGGCTTAATATTTACTATTCCTGATGAATTTGTGATTTATTTTTGCTGTTGCTCAAACAGTAGTTTCTGTCTTCTTTTCTCTTGGGTCTGCTTGAGTGGTTTCACCATCTAAATTGTTCATTGATCTGCTTCCCATCATTTTTAATGTACTGCAAACGCACACACAAACACACACTCTCATATATTGGGTGTTGTGGGTTGTAACGCCTCCAGAATAAACAACAGCGCTGTAAAGAAAGAGATAATTCAAACAACTGATAATAAATCAAGTAAAATACGTAAGATAAAAACCAATACTCCCCTTTGAGACTTAATTTTTTGTCTTTAGAAGTGAGAAATAATCTCATTAAATGTATAAGTACTGTTTTACATTATAGTGAGCCAGTTAAAAGTGATTTCAGTAGAGTTTGTGGAAGTGGCAGAAAGATATATCGTCCAGGACATATAGTCGGCTGATATTTGGCTATTTTGAAATTATTAATAGCATAACTGCTTCTAGTTTTTGCCTAGTTTCACTTTTGAAATCTATACAAATAGGGTACATTTTTTGTTTTCAATTTATTGTTTGTGAATTTTGATTAAATGTTTTGTAAAATAAGGATTTGTTTAATTTGATCAAATTTGTACACATCTTATTTTCTTATTTGCTTTCATTAAATTATATAGTGTTTATACTACTACAATTCATACTGAATTAAATTCATAGACTGTTTGTATTTATAATAAATTAAAGGAAAAATTGTTTTGATGTTAATAGTTATTTTAAATTGTAATAATATATCACAATATTATGGTTTTTACTGTATTTTTTTATCAAATATATGCAGCCTTGGTGGCAAAGAGACCACAACCCCTCAGGATCCTGTTCTGGAAAATGTCAGATTTTGGATTTTGCATTCCGGCATTTGTTTTAAATGATCCGGCAATAACAAGTGCATTGCATGGCGTGCGTGTGAGAGATACAGAGTGAGACAGAGTGAGAGCGGGTTTATGCAGAAATATTTAAAGGTTGTGTTTTGCTATTGGCCCTCAGCCTCAACCTATATATATTTTTCAGCTTTCTTAAGTTCAAAATCACTCTCATTGGTTGGTGCGAGAGTGTAGAGAGGGTTTATACCTGACGAATTATTTTAATAAGTTAAGTTAATTTCATCAAAATGTGAAAAAAGACAGTCAAGCATACAGTACATTTTTTTTTTTCATTTTCCATGATATTTCTTATCAAAAGAGATCCTGAGGAGATGGAACTGCTAATACTAATTAGGATGGCAGGAGACACAAGTAATATTAGATCAGTCAGAATCAGAAATCGATGTAATGGAAAAAGGAATGAAATTAAAGGTGAGAGAGAATATCACTGATGAACTGAATAATATTTATAGCTATATACATGTAGCTCAATGTAGCTTTATACATGTAGTTAGGGCATATAGAAACTTATGAATGATGCTTTTATAGTTGTGCCATCACCACTCAGTGACATCATTGTATGTTCCGGGAAAACGTAATTTTGTCTGTTCTTGACAGATTCTCCATGGAAAGTCTACATGGCTGATGTTAGCCCTACACTAACCAGTTTGCAAGTAATTGGTCTAACGCCAGCAAGAACGTACCAGTTCAGAGTTTGTGCTGTCAATCAGGTGGGACGTGGGCAGTACAGCGCTGAGACAAACAGGTAAGCAGTCACAAGCTAACATCTTAGTCTACATGCTTAGCATATCGCTAACTGGTTAAGTAAAGCTGGTTAAGTAAAGTAAAGCTCTATTATAGTTAAAAAAAGATCAATGTTTTTGATCAGGTGTTGAGGAAGGGGAACGAATCTTGCATGGCAATGGCATTGAACTGCAGGAGCTAACAGGGCCATGCTAATGAGCTAAACCCTGATTCCTTGATTGTAGCATCCCAATTTACAGGCAACCCCAAAATCCTTTCAATCCTGATTGTTGTAACTAACATAGCCTGTCAAGTAGATTGGAACTGGTAATTTTCACCAACTATTGCCATTTTTGTGTGTCCGACACACGCACACACACATCCCCTCAGTCAGTCAGAGAGAATGTTATTAAATGTGAGGACAAGATTTGAACCCTGTCAAAAGAAAGGCAGACTGTAATTGAATTACATGAGAGCTTTCATCACCGGCTCTGATTGTGAGCCATTATGACACATGAAAAAAAAAAAAAAAACACTTCCCTATCCAGGAACACTATGAAGGTGTGAGAAATAGCATTTCTCAAAGCCAATTCCACACGGTGAAGGAATGTCAAATACAAGTTTGGCTGAAGGGAAGGACACTTCAGCACACACAGAGACTACTGCGTTTTATGCTCTCTGTTTTGTTTTGTGAATTTTTATTCATGCATAAATTGGCACACATCACAATGACTGCATTCCAAATCGAATCAAATCGCTCAAAGAACTTAAAAGTCCTGAAAAGTTCAAATGGCTATTTTTCAAGCACTAATGCACATGCCAAGCACTCTTTGCTAAACGGCAGGAAGAAGGACCTGCTCAATCATCAAGGACACATTGAAAAAGCTTGTCATGCTGTTTTCTAGTTCTTAGCTTTCATTTGAAGCCAGTCTCCATTTAACCAACATTGCCAGCTTATTCAATGGTAACAGTTGAGCCAAAGACTCCCTCTGCGCTCATATGTGAAATGCTCAACTGCTCAGGTTTGATTGGTCCTGAAGTGGAATGTTTTTTATTCACTAATGTTCAGTGATGTCTTTAATGCTACTGAAACAGTTCTGATATAGAATAAATACTTAATACTAAAATATTGCTTTTTTTTTTCAGGTATTCATTTATAGTTTGCTCACTTTGCAGTTCTCACCTACAGAAATTATCAAAAGTGTATTCTATTTAAATTTATTTTTTAAATAATTTAAAAATATATATTTTTCTAATCAATTTACATAATCAAATATTTAATTCCGATTAATTAGAAGTCGGTATGTAGTTTATATATATATATATATATATATATATATATATAAAACTACATACCGGTATGTAGTTATATATGTCGGTATGTAGTTTTATATATATATATATATATATATATATTATACTTTTCAAAAGTTAAAAAGTCAAAAGTTTTTCTAAAATAAATACTTCTATTCAGCAAGGATTCTTTAAATTAATCAGAAGTGACAGTAAAGACATTCATAATGTTACAAAAGATTTAGTTTTAAAATAAAAGCTGTTCTTTTGAACTAAAAAAAACAAAAACTTTTATTTAACAAGGACACATTAAATTCACCGAAAGTGACAGCAGAATTTTACATTGTATTTCAATGTATTTCAATTTAATGCTTTTCTATTGAAATTTCTATTTATCAAAAATCAAGAATATTAAGCAGCACAACTTGTTTCAACATTGATAATAATATGCAGCAAATCAGCATATTAGAAACATTTCTGAAGGATCATGTGACTGAGGACTGTATTGTGTATATATTTTTATAAATTGACAGACCTAATTACTGTACTTGAGACTTGTCAGATCTGATGACTGTATTCAATATTTCAAGTCTCTCCCCCCCCTGCTCTTTTAAATGGATGCAATGTGCTCATATTTATCTGTAACTATTGACAACAACTCAATATGCAATATCCCAGTAAGTAAGTCAACCATGTCTGAGCCTATTAGCAACACAGAAAACAGATTTGCAACATGCAAAATCCATGAGTTACTGGCACAATTACAACAACTCTGTCCTTTAAAAACTCAAAGACAACAATTAGGGTATCCACTAACCAATGTGAGCTGGCAGTCAACTTAAAGGGATAGTTCACCCAAAAATGACAATTCTGTCAGCATTTACTCACCCTCATGTTGTTCCAAACCCGTAAGTCTTTCGTTCATCTTCCAAACACAAATGAAGATCTTTTTAATGAAACCTGAGCGATTTCTGTCCCTCCATTGGCAGCTACGCAACTACCACTTTAACACTTCAAAAAGTTCATCAAAAAAGTTTAATCCATATGAATTGAGCAGTTTAGTCCAAATTTGTATGATGAGACACGATCACTTTATATGATGAACATATTGAATTTAGGCTTTTATTCACATATAAACATGCGGTGAACATAAACAGAAGCTCAACCGAACCTGCTTGATGCTCGACCTCTTGCTGAAGCTCAAACGTGCTGCGTAACACACGAGACTGAACCTCATTGGTTCTCGCACGTCAAGCGAACATGTTTGAGCTTCCGTTTACCACAACCGATGTGTGAGTTGATGAATGTTTACATGTGAATGTTTACATTTACATGTGAAAAGCCTAAATTGAATCTGTTTATCATATAAAGCGATCTTGTCTCTTCAGAAAATTTGGACTAAACCACTCAATTCATATGGATTAGTTTTACAATCTCTTTTTGAACTTTTTGAAGTGTAAAAGTGGTAGTTGTGATAGCTGTCAATGAAGGGACAGAAATTACTCGATTTCATTAAAAATATTTTCATTTGTGTTCCGAAGATGAATGAAAGTCTCACGGATTTGGAACGACATGAGAGTAATTAATGAAAGAATTGTCATTTTTGGGTGAATTAACCCTTTAACATTTAACTGACCTCACAAATCTATAGTTATAAAACTGTATAAAATCTTGATAGTGTACTATTTTGACTCATGTCTGATATAAAAACAAAGAAGTTTCATTGTTATTGTAGTTTTAACTTAAAGATAAATAGCTGGTTTTAAAAGTCAGTTTTTCAATTTACAATTACAATTTCCTTCATGTTTTACATACAGTACATATTCCAAATCAGTGTTTAAATGTAATTAAAATAACCACCTATCTTTCAAACTGAATCTTTCCTTTAAATGCTCAGTTAAAACAAGAGGAAACGACGGAAGAGAGCGAGAGTGAGAAGATGAAGACGAACAGAAACACAAAAAATCAAATATTGATGGAGAGGGCACTTATTAAAATTTGAGCACCTATCTGCTTTGGCCTCGTTTCCAATTAATGTCAGGATCATCATCAGTTATATGAAAAATTTAAATCACTATTTCTTTTATTCTTATTATTCATTTTTTTTGGGCAAAGTACCATCAAAGGAATAGTATAATAACCCAGAATATGTACAAAAAAGTATTTTTTATTCCATTCAGGAGTGTTTCATATCTAGAAGTGCATTTGGCACACCGCAAAACAAAGTCAATGTCCAGCAAACTTTTTTATTTAGTAATAATTTGATTTGAATTTAACAAGAGCAAACTCAGCACTTATCCTTTGCATGTAATTAATAAACAACAATTAATGCCATTATGACTAAAACAATATAATAGAAATCCCCTCAATGCCCAATCCCACATCTCCAGTACGGCAAAAGAAACAACGTGATAGACTAAAATAACCGCTTCTAAGCCTTTTAAATTGGTTTAGGATGATTATTGTTTATTTGACAAAACATCAATCAGACTTAGCAACTTTCCTACGAGATTGCTTGCTTGAGGCACTTTAGGCCTTGCTCACTTAATCAAGCTAATAACCTTTAAACCTCAGATTAGAGCGAAGGATTGTTTATCGCCTGCTCTGGGGATCTACAGTCTCTAGAATCCTGCAGACAGACTTTGAGAGCTAAAGCCCACGGTATTGATCAAATTGAGAAATTAAAGGGTTCACTGATTTACACTAATGGGGTCAAGCTAAAACAGATCTTTCTGTTTCTGTAGCATCTAACTGCTGATACATATCATTTTGATATGATATGAGCTGAAATATCATGTTGCCACGTGTTTACATTTTAGTGCTTTATTTGCTTCCGTTTGGTTCAGGAAATATGATTCACATCACAGGAAACAAGAGGTGTTGATGGTAAGATTTACGGATTTGTCAGAGCCATGGTTTCTCAAGGTTCACATTTCCACCTGTTTAATTCTTTGTACCTAGATTAGGGATTGAAACATTACCTTTTCATGCTTTTTTAAGCACATTTCTTTTTACAGAACGCAGAATGCATGTGCGTTTTTAAGCCAATCATTTTGATTAAACAGCAAATGTACACTACTCTTCAAAAGTTTGGTACAGAACCGAGGGAAGTTCAGGTTATTCCAGCGAACCCTGTTTACCCCAGCAGGGTCAGTTCTCAGTTACTCCTGCACTATTTAAGATCTTTTGGATAAACCAGAAAGATCAATTTCAATCTTTCCAAGACTACTGGATAAGCTCTGAAGGAAACTTTTAGTAACTATTGATGGCTCTGAGAAAACTCCCAGATAAGGATCTAAATATTTCTCTTTTATAATGCGAATCTAATGATGTTATCTCTCAGGCTGATGCTGCGAGAGGAACCGCCCAGTGCGCCTCCAAAAAACATTGTGGCGAGCGGCCGTACCAACCAGAGCATCATGGTCCAGTGGCAGCCGCCCCCAGAACCACAGCTCAACGGAGTCCTGAGAGGCTATGTGCTCAGGTATGGTTTCATGTATGGTTTCAAATTTTTTATATTTCAGTATACTTTAAAGGGATAGTCCTCCAAAAATAATTCTGTCATCATTTACTCACCCTCATATCGTTCCAAACTTGTATGATTTTCTTTCTTCTGGAGAACGTAAAAGAAGATACTTTGTTGGTAACCAAACAGTTGGTGTTGGTAACCAGAAGGTTTTGGTTCCCATTAAAGGGATAGTTCACTTTGAAATTCATTTTTGGTATGTTTTAGCTTACCTCAAGGGCATCCAAGATGTAGGTGTCTTTTTTTCCGCAGTAGTTTCAATTTTGATATTTTTAGGTCAAACCATTCTTGTCTGTCAGTCATATAATGCAGGTCGATGGTCACGGTCTCAAAACACAAGCACAGAGTCCAAATTAAAACAATTCCCCGTCGTCCAAATTAAACAATTCCCCATCGTAAGTACACATTGATGGCCTAAGACACGAAACGAGCGGTTTGTGTGAGAAAACGAACAGTATTTATATCGTTTTTACCTCTTATACGCAGACATGTCCGAGTGATCTGATCTGACGTGTACGCAGACTGGTGCATAGATATATACACACTAGACGTCGCCTTGTCTACGGCAGTTCATTGGAACGAATGTCTTTAAGGCGACATCTAGTGTATATATCTATGCACCAGTCTGCATACACGTCAGATCAGATCACTCGGACATGGCTGTGTATAAGAGGTAAAAACGATATAAATACTGTTCGTTTTCTCACACAAACCGCTCGTTTCGTGTCTTAGGCCATCAATGTGTACTTACGATGGGGAATTGTTTAATTTGGACGACGGGGAATTGTTTTAATTTGGACTCTGTGCTTGTGTTTTGAGACCGTGACCATAGACCTGCATTATATGACTGACAGACAAGAACGGTTTGACCTAAAAATATCAAAATTGAAACTACTGCGGAAAAAAAGACACCTACATCTTGGATGCCCTTGAGGTAAGCTAAAACATACCAAAAATGAATTTCAAAGTGAACTATCCCTTTAACTTCCATTGTATGGACAAAAAAATACAATGCAAGGAAATCAGAACTGAAACTTTTTTGTTATCATAATTCTTAAAAATATCTTCTTTTGTGTTCAGAAGAAGAAAGAAATGCATACAGGTTTGGAACGACATGAGGGTGAGTAAATGATGACAGAATTTTCTTTTTTTGGGGGGGAAATTTTTTTAGATGGTATGCCAAAATCATGGGTAATGTAGTTTTTCACCAGGATGATATTTCAGAATATCAGAAATGATATTTCACTGTTAAACAAGATTATTAAAAAAAATAAGCTGAAATAATGCAGGCTGATGGCTTCAGTAGTTCTCACAGACTTGTAGCTCACAGTAAGTCTTTCTTTAAGGTTTATAAGTTACCATTCAAAATCAATTTCCCTATGGAGAAAACGAATGGAGATTTTACTCACGGAACCCGACTGTTGCACTCTATAGGAGATGCTATGAGATGTACAGTATAAGCTGTGCTTACTAAGGCAAGCTTTCATGCACCACTCACATTTTCTACAGATGCAATGCAAAAATCGAGTTGAAATTACGGGTGCGTGTGTTTGTGTTAAAGGTTCACAATCAACTTCCAAAAAAAAACATAATTCTCTTTCTCTCCCCCTCCCACTCAGGTATAGATTGGCGGGTTTGCCTGGTGAGTTTCAGCTGAAGAACATCACCAGTGCAGAGATTAATTACTGTCTGATTGGAGAGCTCATCATCTGGACGCAGTATGAGATCCAAGTGGCTGCCTACACTGGAGCGGGCTTGGGGGTGTACAGCCAGTCTGTCACTGAATACACACTGCAAGGAGGTTAGACAATCACACCCACACGCACACGCACACACACGCATACAGATAAACAGAAACAATGCCTCATCAGTCTGAGCAAATCCTTGATATTTCAAATCTTTTAGGGTGCACTTGTGTTTTTGGGTCCAAAAGACCCTCTTTCTCATTAAGGATCTAGAGTAACCATGGGAACCGTAAAATCCATTTGCCGGCTTTACTGCACAGATCGGCCATCTGAAAGATTATTTCTAAGAAGAGTAAATTTATAGACTCTGGGCAAACAGTGACCGTAGCCCATTAATTAATCTAATTTGCTTTATGTGCGTGAATTTGTGTGTGCGCGGAAGTGCGGGGGTGTTCTGAGATCCTTGGGCCGTGATTATTCATATTATTTAACGTCAGTGTAATGATACTCCTGCAGAGATTAATAGAGACCCAGTGTCCGCAGGAAAAGAGCCTTCTTCTCATAGAGACTGGAACAATCGCTTTTGTGCGTGTGGTTAGAGGCGGTTTTTATGTCCCAGTTCAGATTACTGGACACTCTAATGTAACCTTGTGCGATTGTGTTAGAAATGAAAAGGGCAGCAGGACGAATCGGAGTGCCCAATCCAATTGAGCAATATCTAATCTGTACTCAACTTGCCAGGCCTGACCTTAAAGGGGCCATCTTAAGCACATTAAGTGTAAGCGGCATTGAGTCTTTATGGAAATATGATCTTGTTCTTTCCACTTTCCGCTCAGGCCTGCTGCATAGCACCGATAGGCTACAAAATTTAGCCTATTTAGCCAGGCTTTGAATACAAACTGTAGTTCATGTGTATTTGTATGTGATTATTGGTGCTGCTATGAATGATCATTTGAAATATAGTGTAGGCTATGTATAGAAACGGGGGCTTTGGGTGGGCGTTTAAATTCAGAATCCATGTAGTCACGACAGATAGGGTCTCGCAGACCCAGATTTTTGACTATCATCATCATATCTGTCTGTCCAAAAGCAATTTAGTACAGGTTATTTAAAAAATTAAAAAATATATACAGTGCTGAAAATTCTTTTGTGGTCATCAATAATTAGTTTACTTGCACATACGTGTCTTAAAGTCCCCCTGTAGTCAATTTTATCCCTTAAAACTCATCTTTGATCACCAAAATGACATATTTAATAAATTATTTTTCCTTGTCTTAATGCTTTAAAATAGCTTGATATAACACCCTTGCTTCATTTTGAATACGCAGTTCTGTTAATATTCAAATTAGCCCCGCCTCCACTCACTCACACCAGCTCAGAGATTCACTCGTTGACAATCACACGTTGACCTGATTGGTTACAAGGTAGTTTGTGACGTCAGAAACACCAGCAATTTCGTACCGCGTTTTTAAAACTGTCTTTGGTTCACTGCAGTTTTTGCAATATTTTGAATAAGCTTTTATTTTTAGTTTGATGTTTGTTATTTGCTTTTATCATTTATATAAATTTTTATAATTATAATTATTTCTGTTTAGCTTGATTTTTTTTTTTTACTTCAACTTATTTATTTCAGTTTGTTCATTTAAAAAATTTTTGTTTTAAGTTTTTTTCATAATGTTTATATATATATATATTTTTTTATTAATAAATAAACATTCTGGTGCAGACATTAACAATTCAGAGCATTTTGAACTTATAGGATAAATCCAATACCACAAAAAATCAAGGTTGTATCCGAAATCGCCCCCTATAACCTAATTCACTATTCCCTACATTACTCCATTAATATAGTTCACTTGAACGAGTGAGTGAATTCAGATACTGAGTGCACCAGAATGGCTGCCAGAATGTATAAACCTTAAATAAACAATTTAATAATCAATTAAAAAGGAATTTATACTTGTATGATATTACGCTGTACCCTCATTGGACCAGCGATTTGGAAAATAGATAAATGGATGATTCAGCTGCGGGCGCCATCTTCTGGTCAGACGCGGGAATTCATTCGGCATATGACTCTCACAGTGCATTATGGGTATTCTCTAGCCGTTGAACGTACATCGGTTGTACACTCGTTATTGCTGTGCATTGTAGGATTGAATGAGTGTACTCGGTAACATCCACTATGGTTTCGGACACTACTACAAATTCCTGTCCTCTCAAATAGTGCCCTATTTACGGATATAGAGGGCGATTTCGGACACAGCCTATGTTTGTACATTTTCTAAATATTTCATTAACAAATTGTCTCTGACTGTGCAGTCCCCACAGCGCCCCCACAAGACGTGGATGCCGTTGCGCTCAACTCCACCACCATCAAATTCACCTGGACACCACCACCCCAGCAGTTCATCAACGGCATCAACCAGGGATACAAGGTAATAGTGTAGAGGGAGAAAGATGTCAGTGTATGAGAGAAAGAGAGACACTGGCTCACATGTTCCATTAGAGGTAAAATATTCAATTAAATTTGCCTGGCATTTTCATTGTCTTCTGGGGGAGTGTATTCATAATTGATTGGCTAAATGCCTGCAAAAACAGCAGCTTTAAATTCAAATAAATAAAACAAGAGTAATTAAAACCTAACAATGTATGTTAATCACGTTTTGTTTATGTCTTGTTGTTATTTCGCATCTCTCTCACAGCTGCTGGTGTGGCCCGAACACTGTCCGGAATGCATTACCATGGTGACCATTGCCCCCGAGTTCCACGGGTCACGTCACTATGGTTACGTTAGCAATTTAAGAAAGTTCACGTGGTATGAGACGGCGGTGCTGTGCTTTACCACGCCTGGCGATGGGCCAGCTAGCACAACACAGCTCATCCAGACACATGCTGACAGTGAGTACACACACAAACACTACAAAAAAAGACGTTTTGGCTACGTTCAACACTGTCAGTCCAAATCCGATTATTTGTGTATCCGATTGGAATCTGATCTAAAATTATTGTGTTATTATTATTTATAACACAATAACTAATGTTAACTTATTTAATAACTTATTATTTAACTAATGTAAAAAAATTTGACTATTGTGAAGTGTAACCAGTATTTCATTGCCTTTTGATTGGTTGGGTCCCATAATAATTTTTTTTTTACAAACAGGATCTTGATTAATATCTCAATTGTTTTTCCAAATCAGCAATGAGGTCAAATTGAGGTTTTTGTTAAAGGGATAGTTACAAAATGGGAATTCTGTCCTTCAAGTTGTTCCAAACTGTACGAATTTCTTTCTTCTGCTGAACACAAAAGAAGATATTTTGAAGAATGCCGGCAACCAAAGAGTTGATGGGCCCCATTGACTTCCATAGTATTTTTTCCCCATACCATGGAAGTTTTTCCCATACTATGGATGTTCCCATATGAATTGAATTCTCCTGTTAAGTATGATATTTCTCCTTAGAAAAATATAGTAATCACTCATATGTCTCCTCTAGACAGAAAAGAAAAGCTTCAGAAAAGATCTCAACATTTAAAAAAACTGTGCTCTTATGAATGCTCTTATTTCTCTTCAGATTCTTTCAAGACTAAATTATCTGAATTATTCCATCCACATTAATGTTATATACAGTTACTGTTGGTCAGAAATAGTGTCATTTGCTTCTGCTCTCTATTTTAGCAGAAAACAAAGTTGATACTTCAATAAAAAATAAATAAAAAGAACTGAGAGCTCTATTACGTCTCCTGAGCAATGAAGAGCAACCTCTAAGCAATAAATGTGTCCTCCGGGATAAAATGTTTTGCTTGCACTCCTGACATGTAAAATCATATTTCACACTCTTGCAGATACCCACACACTCTTACAGACAGACTGTCTGTATTTAATTGGAGACAATCGACTAACAGTATGCTCTTTACTTGAAAACTGTCCAGGAGGCTTTGAGAAAGAGATGCTTGAGAAACAAGCCTGTTTGTTTGACATTTCAGTCACCAAAATCGATACGGAGGAGAAATTTGGCCCTTTCACTATGCATGCCGCAATTTGCCACGTAATTGTGCTTTATACATCGCCATTGATCAGTCTTTTCGCTGAATATATATTGGCCACCCAAACGCTGTTTTCACGTCATGCCACAGGAACATAGAATCAGCTTTGACTAACCTGCAATTATTGAAGCAGGATCACTCCTCTCAGTCAATGCACATGTCGCTATTGATTGTCCCACCATGCATGTATACACTTGGAAATGTGTGTGAATGCATGTGCAGCTGTTAACAGACAATGTAATTTTCATCAGATGATAACAGCATGTGGTCTTCTGTTAAGCCACAGGAGCTTGTTTCCCATGAATAGCTCAATCACACAAACAGGTTAGACACACAAACAATTGTGCACACGGTCTCGCTCTCTCATCTCTCTGCTTATTTGTACAAGAAGAGCTACTGCTTTTCTGTAGCTCAAAGAGTAGAGCGTTGGTGCTTGCAACACCAAGGTCATGGGTTCGATTCCCAGGGAAAGCAAGAATTGTTAAGAATGTCAATGTGTGAACCTTGAAATGCAATGTAAGTCGCTTTGGATAAAAGCATCTGCCAAATGCATAAATGTAAATGTAGAAAGACTTAGCAGCGTGCTCGTGCAAGCATTATGTGGGTAATTCACTTCGTTTTTGTCTGGATCTTTAACTGGATATTTTTGATTGAGGTTTCCTGGTTGTTTTGAAACTTTCGGGATTAATTTTCCTAAGAATGGAATTGAAACCAATGAATAAAAGTTGTTAAAACCAAGGAGGTCTGAAACACCTGCCGGAAGCTATCCGTTAGCATTAGCTAAATGAGTAAGCATCAAGTGTGCCTATTTCACGCCTTCAAAAACAATTGGCCACTGGTAAAAGATCAGCTACGATATAATACAATAAATGAGATGTGTATGTTTACTCAGAATTTGTGTTATTTTTGTATTATTTATGCAAGATTATAGTATTTTTTCATTTTAATAAATTTTTTTGTCATTTTATTAGCTTTTGTCATTTTTATTAGGATTATTTTGTTTTTTAAATAATTTAATTACTTCAACTTAATTATTTCAGTTAGTTGACAAATGCTAACTAATATTTGTTAAATTTTTTGCATCTAATATTTCTATTTTATTTTATTCTTTTTCAGCTTTATTTAAATAAACAAAAAAATTTATGGTTTTAGTTTAAGTTAACAATGACAACACTGCTCAGAATCAGCTCCGATTTTTAAACATCTATTTATAGAGAAAATGCTTTTTGAATCCATATGGTGTATTTATAGCGTCTATTAGCAGGGACTATGCTAACCTGCTAAACCTTGACCTCTTGTTCTGAATGAGCGACACTTTGACAAAAAAAATTGAATTGAAAAGTAATTGATCTGCAGTGCAGTGAGTTGAATGGAGTATTACGTTCTCATAAGCACGTGATTGATTAACCTGTCAGTCTAGCGTGACGACTTCCTCTGATAAGGTCCGCTTGACAGTGCGGGTCATGAGGGTTTTGCACACGCGTGTTAGATCTAATGAGATTGAAGCTTTATCCGCACACATTAACCACTGCGCTTTTCAGGCAACTGTCATGTTCGCCTGTCAGATGGATTGTCTTGCGGGGGTGTGTATGCATGATTGATTAACCACTAAATGACTGCTAACTTGTGTGGGTAATTGCCAACAAACACATAATTTGCTTTCGCCTGTTTGCATTTGTGATGCAACGATTCCACAGCAACAAGCTCTTGTTGGGAGTATTATGGTCTTGCGGAATGAGGTTGCAGGGTAATCCTTTAACATGAGCAGGTTTTAAAGTGTCCATAAAGTAGTGCCCAATAAATAAGAAGCTTTATTCCACTCACACAGTCACACACACACACACACACACACACACACACACACACACACACACACACACACACACATGTTTGAGGTCAGAGCATCAACAAACCTGCTGTGTATTCATAGTTGCATATCCCCCGCAGACAATGAAATCATGAGACTATGTTGTTTAAAGATTTCAGTTGTTTTATGTCCATCTCTGTATTTGACCTCTGTATTTGAACTTCTACTTCTAATAAAAACACACTTTTTGTATGCTTACGCGCTCAGAAAAAAGCACTAGCTCTAGCATGAACAGAATTTAAATGCATACATCCATAAAAAATGTTTTAGATCTTTTTAGGGGTGTAACGCATGCTGACTTCAGAGCTAAAAATCATTTTGCTGGTTTAAAGGTAAAACGTTAGATTAAAAAAGTACAATTCATCTGTTTAGGTGTAAATATGACATGACATAAAATGTCATGTTACTGTGTGGCTTTATAACACGCACGACACAGGAGATGTGAGGGAACAATCTTTAATAACTCAGAAGAACACACAGGAGAAAAAAAAACAAAGCTACAACACTTAAAGGTGCTCTAAGTAACTTTTTTACCATAACTGAACAGCTTCGGAGTCATTGGAATGGTTATATTACTTATTTCGGGTTGAATGGTGGTTGTTTCGCACCCCCCTGGTGCCCGTGAGCGGAAAATCCGCACTTGCAACTTTGAGCCGGCGGGCCACCGGCCGCCGCGTCAGGAAGTCTCGCGTGATATCAGGTCTCGCGATGTAAACAATTGCTTTACGGCCAAAAGAAATCTGCTAAAATGCTGTCATTGTTGCGCTCCCTCACGCTGTTCGAACCCGAATGAAGAAGACGTTTTAAAGAATGTCCCATCTGCTTTGATGTCGTTGATCTATAGCCTCTGGTGTCTGAGAATCAACAACGAGTTTTTACAACAGTGTTGTCAAATATCTATTCCGAAGCTGTGGGGGGAGCTCTAGAGAGAAACCTGCGAGCAAAAAGCGAGAATACAGCGAAGAAATCCCGAAACTACTGAGTGCTGCTTTAAACACTGACGAGACCGAACAATGAACTGAAAGAACTACATACATAAGTTGAGTAATCAACATAAAACAGAACCGGTGCAGGAACTAATTAACAACCAGGGAAACTGGGAACTCAGGAAAAATACAGGAAACATAGTGAAAATTAAACCAAAACAGAACAGAATATACATGTTACAAGTATAATATAATATAATATTTACATCTACCAGAGAAAGAGTGTTAGTTAACATGCAGTAACATTGCTGAGTACCTTTATGTTTGTGTGTTGTAGAACCGGGCCTCGTGACTCAAGTGAGCTTCACTGAGATCTTGGACACATCTCTGAGGATCAGCTGGCAGGAACCGGAAGACAAGAATGGCATTATCACAGGTGAACAGGCTCAATCATCCAATCACAGCTACAGCTCACCCACCAATTCACAGGAACTCTCACTAATCTTTCCAACGCTGCATGTGAAGGTGTCCTAGGGATTGACTTTTATTAAAACTTTATTGTTGTTGTTGTTTTATTAAGATCACATTTAAAACTTGGAAACTTTTATTTATTTTGTTTAGTTTCCAGATGCCTTTTATGGATTGATTTTATTATTTTACCCCTGTCCCAAACCTAGAATTTCAATATTAAAATATGAAAAAACATCATAAAAAAATGTTTTAAATATTTAATTAAAAAAAGGTATATTTCAAAATTTAAATTAAGTCAATTTTTATAATTTTTTTAATTTTAAACATTTAACATTTGAATATTTGATAATCTAAATAAACATTAATTGTTGTGAAAATGGTTGAGATGAAATGTGAAAAAATCAAGGTAAATGTCACATGAACAGTATGTTTTTATTCTGTCACTGCCAGTCAAACTGTAATTTAAAATGGCGTCAAATCTAATTTCCACTACTGTCATTTGCATTACAGAATGCTATTAAAGGGTAGCCTGGAAATCCAGACCTAAATCTAAAAGATTAATGGTCTGGCGTCGACTAATGAAAATCGGCCAGCTTGAGGGGCGGCACCAAGCATGCATTTGAAAATCTCACTGAACGCAATTGGATAACACTACGACCAATCACAACAATAAGCCCCATACGCTTAGCTACCAGCAGAGCTAACTGGTAGATTAGACTCTTACCGTATCTGGTCGGCAAAACAGCAAAAACGTCCTTCTTGCAAAGGGACGATTTGAGCGGTGTCTTCTGTTCCTGTTGTAAATAAAAAGCCAAGTCTAACTCGTTCATTGTAGCGGCCAAAGCCATTTCAAACAACTGGTATTCACCCATAGCCATCTTGCAATGTTTACTAATGACTTCGACATCACAGCGCTGTCGTCATCTGTTTAGCTCGCCTCTGGCCCACCTATATCAGATAACCCGATGTGATTGGTGCAGCTCAGATCGAGGGGCATATTTAATGAGTATCATTACTCGACACCAGAGTATCTCGCTGAGCAAATTCAACTTGTGCTCTCGCGAGAACTCTGGATTACCAGGGTAATTAAAGGGATAGTTCACCCAAAAATGAAAATTCTGTCATAATTTACTCATTTAAGTCTTATGGGTTTGGAACGACATGAGGGGGAGTAATTAATGAAATAATTTTTATTTTTGGGTGAACTATCCTTTTAAATACAGTACATAACATGAGATGTGATGCATATTACAAAAATGACAATTCGCTTCTCCACACATTATTATTGCACAAATTAAAAATTAAAAAGTGTGAAATTTGTTGGAAAAAAAGTTTTGAAAATACCTGATTTACTGTCATGTTACATATTACATTTTACATTTACATTTATTCATTTAGCTGACGCTTTTATCCAAAGCGACTTACAATTGCTATATATGTCAGAGGTCGCACGCCTCTGGAGCAACTAGGGGTTAAGTGTCTTGCTCAGGGACACATTGGTGTCTCACAGTGGATTCGAACCCGGGTCTCTCACACCAAAGGCATGTGTCTTATCCATTGCGCCACCACCACCCATATTAGTAAGTGTAGTTAGTTGCGTTACCACTCTACTTTTAGTTAATTACTCCACAACAATGCTCTGGTTTTGGTTGCATAACCTTCTTACACTAGTCTTAAAAGTTAGTAATTTCAAATTTTTCTTCAAGACTTGTCATTACTTTTTCTTAAAATCAGTTGCATAAAAAGGTAAATTGGTCTAATTTGAATGTGAAAAGTTAGAACTAACTGCTAGTTCTTAAGACAGTCTTAACTCAATGGCTAAGTTTATGCCACTAGCCCCTGTAGCTGTGAGTTAATTGATTCTCTTTATCTTCAGTGTGAAGCATGATCCATGCAAGGGACCGTAAAGAAAGTTCAAATCAGCCAATTATAAGAGAAGGTTACTGCCTATGTAGACATCAAACAGTGAGGTGGTTCACTAAGCCTACATTTCTCTTTCTCCTCCTCTCCATAGGTTACGTCTTGTGTTGGGAGGAGGACGGTCAGAACGAAACCCGCGTATCTCAGACTCTGTCCAACTCCACGCTGGCGTATAAAGTGACCGGGCTCACTTCACTCACCACGTACACTCTGCAGGTGGCTGCCGTAACACAGGCCGGCACCGGCACTGCCACCTCATCGACCATCTCAACAGGACTGCCGCCAGGTCTCCACACTCTCAAACAAACACACACTTCAATGCTAGCATCACTTTAATGCATCAAATTCTCCCTTGGGGATCCGTGATAGTCACCATGTTCAAAATCTAAAGGAAATTCAGCACATGAAACAGGATGCCGCAGTGGGGCGCATATTTCACATAGACCAGCAATCCGAGACACAGTCAGTAAGACTGTAATACATCACATAGAGTCAGTACGAAGCTCTTGGGGTCGCTGTGTGTGTGCGCGCGTGTTGGAGAGAACATGAAATAAATGATGATGACCAAAAGCCAAGCTACACTCATTATCTCCCACTGATATGCTGTGGAGTCAGGAAAGAACGAGCTTTATCTACTGTTGAATGAGCCACCGTGAACCAGCCAAATATCATTATCAATCCATTTAATTACCAATTAATCATATACCCAAACACAATGCGCACTGCTGTACACAAAAGCTAATCGACTCTGAAGTGAGTTATGGGCCCATTTACAGGAGTTTTCTTTGAAGGATAATGAAGACACAGGATGGAGAAAACAGGCAGTGAACAGAACAGAAAATGTTGAAATGTTTCAATTAGAGCAGCTTGTGAGTGACATAAATATGTTTTGTTGTGTTGGGAAACAGAGCTACCTGGTGCTCCCTCCAATCTGATCATCGCTAACATCAGTCCTCGCTCCGCCACCATAAAGTTCCGCCCCGGCAGTGACGGCAAAACTGCCATCTCCAAATGGATCGTAGAAGGACAGGTGTGTAGGCGTGTGTGTGTGTGTGTGTGTGTGTGTGTGTGTGTGTGTGTGTGTGTGTGTGTGTGTGTGTGTGTGTGTGTGTGTGTGTGTGTGTGTGTGTGTGTGTGTGTGTGTGTGTGTGTGTGTGTGTCAAATTTAGCAAACTGTCTATTATCAAAGTGGCTAACTTTCCCACGAAACGGCTAACAATGTTTACAGAATAGTTCACTTTTCCATCAGTAGCGATTTGCTCTGTACAAAGTTGTTAACTTTGCCACAGATGTCAGTATTCTGTCAGCTGAATGAATGGTTAACTGTGCCACAATTTTAATTTTAATTTTATTTAATTTTAATTTTTTTCATGAGTGGGATAGTTTGTTTCTCTCCAAAATGAACTTTTTCAAAAATACCAATATTTTCTCGACAAAATGGTTTGCTTGGCCACAAATGTCAATATTCTGCCTGCTGAATGGTTAACTTTGCCACAAATGGCACTTTTCTCTGTAAAAAAAAATAAATAAAAAATGGTTATATTTTTCATGCATTGTAGCTTTCCCACCAATGGTATACCATGGTAATTGCATTACTTTTTTTATCATTCAAATTTGGCTGGGTGGCTAATAACACATTTTTCTGTGGTGTGACAAACTCAGAACACATACTTAATTTGGACTTTACAGGGACTTTAAAGCAATTTTCTCTCTTCAAAATAGTTAACTTTGCTGTAAATGACACTTTCTCTCTCGAAAATGATACATTTTCCCATGAATGTCAATATTTTGTCTGCCCAATGGATCAAATGGTATCAAATGGCACTGTGACACTTGTCTAGTAGTTTTCTCTTTGGAAATTGGTTAACTATCACTTATAACAATTTTCTCTCTCCAAAATGGTTAACTGTAAGTGACATTTGTCATTTGTAAGTGACATTTGTTTTCTTTCCAAAATGGTTAACTTTTTTTTGCAAATATAGACAAAAAAAGTAAATGTTATATACATTCTCTCTGCTACAAGTGGTGCTTTTGTCTCTGTAATATGGTTCATTTTGCCACGAATTTCAAATTGTATGGCTTTCGAATGGTTACCTTTGCCACAAATGGTCATTTTGCCTCTGCAAAATGATTAAATGGGGTTTTTTCTCTCTGAAATAATGTTACCTATGCCACAAATTGCTGTTTTCCCTGCCAAATAAGTAACTTTGCGACGAATGGAAATATTCCTTCTGCCGAATGGTTAACTTTTCCACTAACTGCAATTTTCCTTCTGTCAAGACTGCTCTGTGGAATATGACTCTTCACTGTATGTGCTCATAAATATAAACGTGTTTATAAGTTTGTGTGTATTTGTGGGTGTGTGTTATGCCCTTGTCTGGCAGGCTGTGCTCCAGTGAAGATGCTGTTGTCTGACAGGTACTTTATCTCCAGGGAGAAACAGGCTTGCTCTTGCACTAAAACATCTTCCCCCGGAGAAAACGCACACACACACACACACACAAGCACACATGCGCGCACTCTGTATGTGACATAGTACGAGAAGGCTAAGGAGATGTCATGCACCGTGTCTCCCAGCCCTTTAGGTGTGGTGTGTGTGTGTTTGTGTGTGTGAGCATATGTGTTAAGCCCCTCTTGGATGGCGTCCAGTGCTGTGCAGCGTGAAGAGAAAAACTCCTCCTAATGAGATCCCTCCCTTTTCCCCCCTCCGTTTTCTCCGTTCCTGTCTTTAATACTGTTTAATCGAGGGAGAGCAGGAGGGAGGGAGTCAGAAGGAGGGATGAGAGAAGAGAGAGGAGAAGATTAGAGGTACTGAGGTGGCACTAATGGGGTCTTAAGTCTATGGGTTAGAAATCAGCTTGTGTTGGTGTGTTTTTTACAGCTGACTTCTTCACAGCTGTATCCGGGACCAGGCCGGTTGCTGATTTCGATTCCCTTTGTAATTCTTTCACCTTTCCTCTGCTCGAGCAGGGCTGCACAAAACACGCTGTGTGGATATGGTGTTTTCATGGAGACCAAGTGCTAGTTGTTTCAAAATATGGTTTATAATATTTAAAGGGGGATATCTTGGAAAACTGCATTTTTTATTCCTCTCTCCACAGTTCTCCCATCATTAGTGAATATTAAGCTGCAAAAACAATGTCACCAACTGGAGCTCATTAACATATGACCACCCTTATTTATATACCAACACCTGTTCATTCATAAAGTGATAAAGGAAATCTGTCATCATTACTGAGGTTGCCCCATACCTATAGGACTGACTTTCTGCCAAAAAAAAACAACAACAGAATTGATCATTTTTGCCCATATTATGAAAGTAAAATGCTCTGAAAAAAAAATGTTGTATCGTAAGTGGTTGCATTCAATTGATTTTATCTAGCCTACATTTAAACAAATGCATTAAGTTGTACTAGAATTGATTAAATTCAACTTAATGCATTAAATGTAGATAAAATCAATTGAATGCAACCACTTACGATACATTTTTTTATTAATTTCAACGAATAATTTTTTTCAGTGTGGGTCCAGCGTTGTATTGGTCTCCATCGACTGTCATTATATAGACAGAAAATGTATGGATTCAAATTTACGGATTTTGTGTATGCAACGGTGAGTAAATGATTACATTTTTGGGTAAACTGTCCCTTTAAACTCCCTAGTCCATCCTGATGAATGATAGTGTGAACTGTTAGATTGGCCAATCATACCAGAGCTCATTTACATATGGAAATTTGAAAGGTGCAGTAGCCAAAAACAATCAGAGGCTCAGCGAGAGAACTGTTTTCTGTGAAAGAGCCCTTGACTAACAGGATAAGTGAACTTAAGGGGGAAATTGAAATGCTTTAGAAGTGTAAAATATGGCCCCTTTTAAGTATTTTGACAGTTTATACATGATAATGATAGGAAAGAGCTAACCGCATGATATTAATCACAGGTTGCTCTGTGAATAAATGGAAGCAGCTCTCAGGGAGGTCCTAGAGGAAATGTGAGTCACGTGGTTGTTTGAAATGATAAGCAGTTTTTGTTTGCAAAATAATGACACGTTGCATTACCCTGTGTCTCTTTGTAGCTTTTTTTCATGTTGTGGATCTGCTTTTTAATTAGCTCATTACCTCATTAATGACTTATTAAGATCAGTGTGGTTAAAAAAACAAACACTTTACGGCTCTCGAATGCCATTGTGGATACCCTATGGCAACATGCTTTTGATTAGTGTAAAAAATGGGAAACAAAGGCAACAGCCCTGATATGGAGCTTGTGCTGTGGGCAGCTTGGTTCGGTTTGCTGTTGCTTTTCACTGTCAGTCTAAAGTTTTCCTATCATCAGCTTTGACTGCTGAATCTGACTCTCAGTATATTTGAAATGACACTGGAGGAATGAGGAATGCAGGATGTGTAATATATACGGTATGGGGTACCTAGATTTGCCCATATTTGCTGTATACATCATGTGAAACCTAATATGGACTAGAAGCAATCTCAACTCTAATTTTAACATCTTATTTGTGGCTCATTTGTTGGCTGTCATGTTGGTGTCAGTTGACTTCCAATAGTTAGGGCATTTTTACATAGAACTGGATTTAAAATGGGAAGATATCTCTGGGCTCCCACATGCTTGCAACACAATGTATTGCTATAGCACTACTATTGTACTGTAAAATGAAAAATCGAGTATTTAATAATAATAATAATAAATAATACATTTATTTACAGAACTGCAATAAAATCCCAATGTTATTGTATGATTGTATATTGTATTGTATATTGTATGAATGAATTGTAACATCTTGTATGATTGACTAAAATGGGAAAATGTTTTTATGTATTATTAAAATATTTTTTTATTAAATGTTACTAAATATTTTAATACAAATTAAATAAACCAATAAAGAAATGTATTACTATAGTAATACTACTGTACTATAAAATAAAAAAGTATATTATAATAATAATAATAGTTATTATTATTATTATTAAAATAAAAAAAAACAATAAAGAAATAGATTACTATAGTAATACTACTATAAATTAAAATATAAAACGAATATATAATTCTAATTATAATGACTAAAATTTTTAAATATAAATTTTGATTTATTATTATTATTAAAATATTTTTATTAAATTGTATTGACTATTGTAATGCAAATTAAATAAACCAATTAAGAAATGTATTACTATAGCAATACTATTCACTATAAAATAAAAAGTATTATTATTATTATTATAAAACAAACCAATAAAGAAATTGATTTCTATAATACTGTTGTACTGTAAAATATAACACAATAATATAATAATTATATTCATAATAATACTTTCATTTTACAGAACAACAGTAAAATTACAGAACTATCTTCCATTTCCAGTGTGATTGATGCAACTTTCTTTGCTCATTATTTGATAGGGCATTTTTATATAAAATTGGCGCAATTTAGCGCAAAATAGCTCAGATAGAATTATAATAAAATATTTTTGTTATCAAATGATGACTGAAAACCACTCGCTGGATTAAAGATGTATTGAGGAGGTTATACAACAACATTTACTACTGTTTTTCCCCCAAGATGAAAACTAGACGACTCTAGCTGCTATAAGCATGTAATGAAATATACTACAGTTTAAAATGTTTGTTTGTCATACTGCATATTCTATCTATATTCTATATTCAGTCTATATTCAGTGTTGTATGCAGTAGGCAGAACATTGTTCACTTCAAACACATCCTCTGTGTGGCCACAGGTAGGGACTGTGGGTGAGGAAGAGGAAGAGGAAGGGGAATGGAAGGTTCTGTTCGAGAAAGACCGTCCGCCAGCCTCAGACACTCTGGAGATTCCCAATCTCATCCCCTTCACTCAATACAGGTGAGCATTTCTCCTTTTCCAAACGGGAAACCACTTTCACATCAATCAAATTAACCAAAATGTGGTGAGAAACGGTCCAAAAGCTCCAGTGTGAACGGACCTTCACAAACCCATTAACTGTTCAGTTTTGGTGTTTAAATCTCAGTTGGTAATGACCTTTCAATATTTAAATGCTTGTTACAATCCCTGTATTCCTTACAATCTCTAGCTATCTTTTTTTGTTTGTTTCATTTGTTCATTCTCTAACTCTTTCATTCGTTCCCCTTTTCTATTTCCCTCCTTAATTGATTTTCTCAAGGTCTTGTGGAAAGATTGTCTTCTGATTCTCGGCACACAATCTTGTCCTAAAGGGATTACATACAGATGATCAGAGGCTGTAGAGATCTGTTATCCTGTCCAAAATCCCCTGTTACATATGCCTTGCAGGTTCAGGATGAAGCAGGTGAACATTGTGGGTTCGAGTCCCTTCAGTCAGCCCTCTCGTAAGATGCAGACCCTGCAGTCGAATCCAGATGTGGCCCCGGCAAACCTCACAGTGTTTTCTGCTAGTGAAACCAGCCTGAGGATTCGCTGGGAGGTGAGAAAGGGACAAACACACACACACACACACACAATCCTCAAACAGTTACGGTCAAGTTCACACCAAGTTCTGGTTTTCTGCATGTAAATGTGATTTGGTGTTCTGCACTATACTGTTAAAAAGTTTGGGGTCAGTAAGATTTTTTTTTTTTCAAGAAAAAATATTTATTTTATTCAGCAATGATGGATTAGATTTCTGAAGCATCATGTGACACTGAAAACTGGGGTAATGGCTGCTGAAAATTCAGCTTTTCCATCACAGGAATAAAATACATTGTCAAATATATTAAAACAGAATATAGTTATTTTAATTTGTAATAATATTTCACAATATTACTTTATTTTTGATCAAATAAATGCAGCCTTTTTGAACACAAGAGGCTTATTTCAAAACCATAAAAAAAATCGTACAGACTCCGAACTGCTTCTACATTTCTGCACATTTTGATAGTTAATATATTTATGTGTAGAACGGTGATATGATTTTTTACATTTTCCCAATCAGAGTAAACCATGATTAAATCAAACAACATAGCAGTTTAATGCAGGATAAATAGCACACATAAATAATCTAATAAGATAAAATAAAAAGCATTTTCATTAATGAACACAATATTGAATTATTTTCATAACACACTGCTACATAATGTTACAATAGTGTTGCAATATCCACATGGAATTTTACAAAAATATTTGAATACTTTTAAAATGTCACGGAAGACTTCTGTGATGACATCAAACTCAAATGCCATTGAATTGGTGAAGTCTACATCAGACATACATACATACATACAGTACATACATGATAAATAATTTTTTCTGAAGTTTTTGAATTACTTTTCTATAAAACTGATAAAAGCATGTATCATTAGCGCCAGACAAATAGATTTATTTTTTATTTTTTATTCTCTCTAATATATATATGCCATTTATAAGAACCAAGGAGCTTTAAAAGGTTTTCTTGCTGCATGG
Organism: Leuciscus leuciscus; assembly: GCF_965113295.1. Taxonomy (NCBI): domain Eukaryota; kingdom Metazoa; phylum Chordata; class Actinopteri; order Cypriniformes; family Leuciscidae; genus Leuciscus; species Leuciscus leuciscus. The sequence goes on along the minus strand of NC_138727.1, from coordinate 10,342,685 downwards.
AAACGAGGTGGTTATGGATTTTTGTGTGAACATTATCATTAAAACTGGAGCACTCATGCAAATATCGCGATTTCCGCTCACTCAAACACACGCAGAGATGGACACAAATACTGTCGGCTGCACACATATGCTGGAAGAGTTTGACAGCTTATTTTTCCTCTCTGTTTTTTCTGCTATCACGAGCCATGGTGTCTGTCAGTATCAGATGTAATTGCTGTTATTTACTCCTTCACTTCTCCTTTTTTTTTTTCTCTCACCTTTTCAAAGCCTGAAGAGCGATCGAAGAATTTGAGTTGTAGAGGCACATAACATGAAAGCTGTCATTTCATAAGACAGGATTCCATTTAATCTAAAAAACAGCTCCTGCAAAGCCTCCGCTGGTCGTAGCAACACATTTGTGGGGTGATGTTGCCGAAAAAATGACCCTCGGGACATAATGGTGCTTAATGCAGTACTTCACAAGCGCTGAAAACGAAAACAGTGACCTATAACCTCTTTTTTATGGATTATAATTTATTAAGCTCGTACTAAAACTTCCATGTAGCTGCCATTGAAGAAAAGGTTATACTTTTACCGCTCCCCCGTCATTTGCCAAGTAACCCACGTTTCTCGAGTTTTTATGTCTTTAATGAGGAGAATTTACACTGTAAGATGTATTTTATGAGCAGTTGCTGTGGAAATGCATTGAGTTTCAGAAGTATTTCAGCTAATTTTCATTTCTCATAATGAGGTGAACTAGCAAAAACATTCCGCCTGTACATTTTGCAAACACAAAAACCTGAGTCTTATTCACTAGCCACTCATAATCTAGTTTAACTGGTTTCACCGCCAGCGTAAAAAAAGAAAAAAAGAAAAAAAAGTTGCCAGCCACCGAAAGCATTTTTGATCATTTTCCCAAAAATGTATTGGCCCCTATAATTTGTTGTGTGAATACCTGTACACACAATATATCAAAAGAAAGAAATGAGCCTCTACTTTTAAACAAACAAAAACACTTTTTATTCTAGCTTCATGCATTCTTTTTAATCAACCCTTGGTTGTGTGTAAGTTTTATAAAAAAGCAACATTTTTAACAAAAAGCTGAGAAAAGCCAGTTTTTTTCAAAGACTACAACGTGCATTAGCAATGCTTTTATCGCTTGTTTCTGCTCCTTTTTTGCCTGTGTTTTGATCCAGAGATTCAGTACTCTTTCAGAAGATGCGTAATAGCGCCCCCTACCGTGAGACACGGCATAACAGTGAAAACACGGAAACCCAGAGTTACCTCGTGATGGAAAATTTCATCAAAGCTGACCTAGTTACCCAAAAAAGTTAACCTGACTGAAAATTAAACAAGCTCATCCACAAGCTTATTGCTTGTTGTGACCATGGCTAGTTATAAAAGATAAAATAAAAACTCAAATTTACATGGATGAGATAGCTTTGTTGATATCACATCATATAAATATTCACAGCTTATTGTGGAGACCATAAGGACTGAAACATTGATTTGGCCCGTATTTATGAAGTCACTTGCATTCGTCAACTAGCCAAAAGCATTTTAATTGAAACGCTTCAAGCAGTCAATGTACTGAAGCTGTGAACATCGTAAGGTTTGGAGTGGGTATTAAAAGTACTAGGCGAGCAACCATGTGCAAACTCTTGGCATCTGATGCTGGGAAATGTCTCTGAGCAATGTGCCAATGCGCAACGCACAGCTGAAGCAGGCGAGGGACTGAGCTGCATTACAGCCAATTTCAAATGTCATTTAATTTATGTTTATGAGGAGATTAAGGAACTTCCTTTCTGTTTGCTGCACACAATTTGACGCTTGTGAAGGTTTTCATTCATCCAGATCATCGTAGAACTTAGCTCGTAGGATGAGCTCTGTGACATTCATTTCCAATTCCTGTTGAGTATAGATTAACTTGCAGAAAATTAGTTCAACTATTTTAGCTCTTAAATTTCACTATGTACCAATATAATTGGCCAAAATGTGTTTGGATAACTTAAGTTTCTCTTTAAAAGTTTTTTAAGTCTGATATTATACACTACCATTCAAAAGTTTGGGGTCGGTAAGATTTTTTTTACATGTTTTTGAAAGAAGTGTCTTATGCATTCCAAGGCTACATTTATTTGAAGAATACAGTATTATTCTTCAAATAAATGTATCATAGTAGTGTACAGAAATATTGTTACAATTCAAAATATATTAAAATCAAAAACAGGTATTTTGAAATATTCTTCAGTCACATGATTCTTCAGATCAAATAATAAAGTTCAAAAGAACCGCATATATTTGAAATATAAATATTTTTGTAACAATTTAAATGTCTTTACTGTCACTTTTAAACAATTTAATGCAATTTAAATTTAATCCAAACTTTTGAATGGTGGTTTAGACAACAAAATAGGCATGATTCCATTTTTTTATTTAAAATAAAAAAAAATTTGTGAAATATTTTGCTTGAAAAGTTGGGCACACAGTATTTCAATGGACAGCATTTATTTGCATTTACTTATGAAATAAATTAAAGCATTTATTAAATAGAAATCTCTTGTAACATTATAAATATCTTTACTGTCACTTTTGATCAATTTAATGCATCCTTGATGAATAAAAGTAATAATTTCTCTCATTGTCTCCACAAAAAAACTGTTTTAAACATTGATAATAATAAGAACTGTTTCTTGAGCACCAAATCATTATATTAAAATGGGATTATATACATTATATTAGAATGCAGCTTTGCCATCACAGGAATACTTTTTTTTATTTTTTTTTTACCTTTATTAAAATAGAAAATAATTATTTTAAATTGTAATAATATTTCACAATATTAATGTTTTTACTGTATTTTTGATTAAATAAGTGCTGCCTAAGAGACTTCACTGTAAAAAAAATGACATCCCCAAGTCAAAAATTTCAAGTGACCGATAACATCTAAATTTTTCAATTAGTCTGACGTATTATTTCTCATTGAGCCAATGTTAACAGACTATTGCAACAAGAATTTCACTTGGGCCAATTGAAAAATGTAGATGTTATCGGTCACTTGAAATTTTTGATTTGGGAGGGTTAGACATTTTTTACAGTGTTCTTTCAAAAATTGTAGTTTCCAAACTTATCACCAGTGCTATGTCACACAGTTTAGTTTGTTAGCCATTCTATTTAGAATCCAAATCATAGTTTTTGGGTCTTCTTATTGATGTACTGTATGTGTTTCAGAGTCTTTCCTGCTCCAATGTTTTCCTCTTCATCTTTTGTAGCCTCTTCCAGAGCCAGCTTATAACGGAAATCCTGAAAGTGTGGGATACCGTGTGCGTGCACAGAGAGCAGACGGGCTCGGGACGCCCCGGATGGAGACGGTTTCTGAGCGCCTGTCTCGAGAGGTGACAGTGGAGGGACTCGAGGAGTGGACGGAGTACGAGCTGAGCGTTCAGGCCTACAACGGCATCGGGCCTGGACCCTGGAGCAGTCCTGTGCTGGGCAAAACTAAAGAGTCAGGTGACACACAATGCTTGCTTTAGATGTAGCTTCTCCACTTTTGATTTTACAAAAGTAACGATCAAAATAAATGATCAACGAGGAAAAGAAACAAAATATAGTTGCTGTTTTGCCTGTAACCAAATTAATGTTGGTGCATCATGGTCTCATTTCCATCTTGATCATTTTGCATTTCAGTTGTGTTTTATAAGATATAAATAAAATATAAGACAGGTATTTACATAAAATTCTTATAAAGACATGTCAGTTGATTTTTATATTAATACCAGAAGTTGCTGCATTATTTAGGAACTCTAAACAAGCTGCAGTTTAGCCAGCATCTCACTAGCCGATTTTTAGTCGCAAGCCTCATTTGCATAGTCGCTGGAGACTCAGATGGAGTATTTGCCCGAGGCCGCGTCTCTCAGCGGGTGGCCGTTAGCAGACCCAGCGACTCCCTGCTGAGTTAATGATCTTGACAACTCAACATCCAAAAAGTATGAAATGATCAGAGGCAGCTGGTGGCACTTGTGTCCTTGGCAGTGGCCACTTACTGGTTTCAAACATCTGATTGCCCATTACTTTTTCTGTTGCTTGTGACTCAATATGCATTCTAAAACATCATGTTATAGAGGTCACGCTCACAAAAGAGTCATTTCTCGTGGAAGAAATGCTTTAGAACTGAACATACTCTACTGTTCAAAAGTTAGCGGGTCAGTACATTTTTTTTTAAAAAATTTAAGAATTTAATACTTTTATCCAGCATGGCATTAAATTGATCAGACGTAGCAATAAAAAAAAAATTATATTAATAAAAAACAATCTTCAGCATCAAAGCAGCATATTAGAGTATATTAGAGATTTCTGAAGGATCATGTGACACTGAAGACTGGACTAATGATGCTGAAAATTCAACTTCGCCATTACAGAAATAAATTACATTTTTAAATATAATTTTTTATGCAGCCTTGATGAACATAAGAGACTTATTTCAAAAACATTAAGGGCCAGATTTAACAGTACTAACAGTTTGCGCCAGCACAAACCCTCTTTTGGCATTAAAAAATACTGTCAGGATTGACGCAAAAAAAAATGAGCGCTGAAAAGGCATGGACAGTTATTTTTGCGACTGACCATAATGCATATGCATTTGTAGGAGTTTCCCTTTCAGACGCAAAATTTATGGGAGGAGAGTATTTAAACGAATCACGCAAGGCGATTTACTAAGGTTTGTGCTAGTCAACTTACTGTTATTTGCACCATTATTTACCGCCCAAAAAAGCATGTTTTAACCCGTTTTGTGCCTGTGTTGTTTGTAGATCACCCGCACCTGATTATCATCGGTTCTGCTTGTTTGCGACCCTATGCTAATTTGCGCTGTTCTTGGTATAATGCGTTGGTCATTATGGAAATGATCCGGCTGCGTCTATGTTCTTTAATTTGCACATCGTCAGTAGATCACGCGCAGAACTTTCCACTCCCACCGGCGCTTTTATGGAATTGCGCTCTCACGCTAATTTGCCCTGTTTAGTAAATCTGGCCCCAAATATCTTACCTTTCCCAATCGTTTGAACAGTAGTGTACCTAGAAAAAAAAATTTCCATTGACTATAGAAATTTCCACAACTTTTTTAATAACCTTTAAAGATTTTATACATTTTCAAGACTTTTCCAGCCTTAAGGCCCGTACACACCGGGACGAATTTCGCGCGCGATATTCGCCGACGTTTAACGCCTCGTGACTAAACAAAGGGCGCCAATGTGAGTGTGCACACCGACGTGAAAAACGGCACGCGTAAAAGCGTAAAAAATTTTTAAACGCCTCGGGTTCGTTTTTTTGGTTTGACGCACCGCGTCAAAAACTATCCGACCAATGAGATTGGCGCTTTTGCTCACGTGTCTGGAGCTTCTGAAGTTACAGTAAAACACAACTTGGGGGCGCTCAAACACAAAACGGTCTTGCCGAGCACACATACGTAACAGCGAAGAAGATATACGCCAAGTAGCGTATACACTGCCCATAGACAGACACTGCCGGGAAGAAATAAGACGAGGAAGATGCAAGGCAAGATGAATGTAGAGCTGCTGGTCTCGTTGGTGTCGGGAACATAAAGAACTATATGACAAACGCGACAGCGACTACAAAAATCTTGATAAAAGAGAACTGTTATGGAGTGGTATTGCAGAGTATATACTGTTATGGAGTGGTATTGTATTTCTGTTTTACATTAAGCGCCATCTAATGTCAGGGAATGAATTTGCATGTTCACTCGGCTCATCGTCAGCGAAAATCGCTTGGGTGTGAACACAAAAAACACGTTGAAAAACGCTGGCGAATAACGCGCGCCGATATTCGTCCCGGTGTGTACGGGCCTTTAGAATATCACACTTTAGAAATCCTTCTTACACTGAACTCCCTTGAATCATTTTCCTCAGCAGATGCAAAAGTTACAAACACAATTTTTTCTGCTGTTCTACTCAAACAGAATAAGAAAGTGTCTTGTCTTTTTTCTCACTGAAGCTGTGCATGAACATATGCTGGCAAGCCCTGAAGGAACAAATACACATTACCCACATTAACAGGGTAAAGCTTTGAATTGTATCTTAAATCAGTCCATTACAAGAGTTTATGCTCACCAGTTCTCCTGTTCTTATATCACTGAGCTTCACATGACAGGGAATCAGAGAGAAAAGTCAGAGGCTGTTGTTTAAGCTGTCAGCCCTCTTCTGTTTATAATCAATGAATGTGACAGACTTCAATAGAAGAGCGTGAGATTTCAGCAAAAAATAGTCAGTAAATGCGAAACCCTGACCAAAATGATTTGTTTTGAGTCGGCTATTGAGACATGGGCCTTTGGCTAATAAACTGTATTACTTGCTAGAATTGTTTATTCTTATAATTATTAATGATAAATGCCACTATTGGTGTCTTTTTTTATCATATTGTTATAGCTTTTAAGTGTTGTAAAATCACTGTAACACAGCCTTGAGTAGGTTTTTGCTTTACTTTAAAATGGCTTTTTATATGGGTGTGTTTTCAGTTCCCTCTGGCGCCCCTGAAAATGTGACCACTGAAGCAATGAGCTCCACGAGTGTATTGGTCACCTGGGGTTTAGTCCCTGAGCACCAGAAGAATGGACACATCCTTGGTTACAAGGTACGGTTACTATATCAAAGGGAATGCTTTGAGACCCTTAAAATCCCCCACAGACTTAACTGGAGAGTTCTGTCTGCCGAAACTCTGTAGCAGGGTGAATTTGTACTGTATATGGAGACGTCTGACTGGAATCATTTTAAATAGCTTTTTCAGGCAATCAATTATTATTAAAGTTCACCCAAAAATGTAAATTCTGTCATAACATGTCATTCCAAACCTATATTATTTTCTTTCTCCTGTGGAACACAAAGGTATTTTGAAAAATTGCTGTTCATTTTTGACAATGAAAGGCATTGGGGTCCAAAATACTGTTGATAAGTAAGACTGAGCAATATTTCAAAATGTTCTTTTTTTAGTTTTTTTTACATTCATCGAAATATCTTGTTTTATGTTCTCCTGAAGAACACACGTTTAAAACAACATGACATCCTTATCTAAATGAGAATTATGATTTTTGGGTGAATTGTCCCTTTATGAAATGAGAATTCACCCTATCTATGTATGTTATAGATCTTATTGTAAATGATTCATCCATGTTTCCTTTCATTTTCCAAATTTTTTTTGACCTTGTAATGTTTAATCAAAATGTCATAACTTGATCTTTCGGCGAAACGACACGCTTCTCTCTGATGACGTATGATTTGCTTCCATCCAATCAACAACCAATGGATAGTGCCAAGTCCAAGTCCTACATTTTTTCAGATAATCTGTTACACTCGGATATTTGTCACAGTATGGAATAAAAGATTGGTCGCTACTTCCATTTCATTGAGACTTTTAAGTGTTATGTCTTAAAATGTGCAAAAAATCCCATGGGCTTTCTTTGAAGGAGGCAACTGAGCCATATCCACATGTAGGCACCTTGGCTCTTTTGATCTAGGGATGTAAGAAACCAACCAGAAAACCCTAACAACCACATAGCAGAACCACTCAGAAGCAACTCTGATGCACCATAGCAAAAAAAGTATATGGAGTACACTTCTACATATCTAATGTTTGTATCATCCGCCAAAGGCACTTTATACCACAAAGCGCTGCTTATACGCATATCTACAAAAGTTCTTCCTCATGCTTTAATGCACATATTCAGCAGAACATAGTTCATATTGAGTTCATTTTGAACACATCTATAAACTGTGTTAAGCTATTGAAAACCATGTTCGCTGCTGTTGCTTGAATAAGGCTTTGTCAAATTTCTGCTTAGGCTGTGTAGAGTGACATGATGCAAGATCATGAAATTGCTGAAACAGTTTTTCCTTTTACACACTGTCGGAAGAAGCCAATTGATAAAATGCTTAGACTGTAAAAAGTGGGGGGAAATGAAATAACACAATTAATTATTGATCTCTTCTGAAGTCAAGACCCAAGTTAGGCAAATCTGGAACTGATATCTGAAGAAACAGTGATGTTTAACATGCAAAAGTTGTTGACGCAATGCTAAGGTTTTGTGAGCGGTTGCTATGTGGTTACCTACTGATCCAAGTCAAACGAGTTCATCTCTACGTCTCTATGATATTCTGATCTATTTTATCCTCCACCAGTGGTTTGCTCAAATCCCTAACCTTTAGCATGAGTAATAGTAATTAGCAAGCACTGTTACACACTATACTGTATGTATGTTGTTGATTTTAGGATGCTCCAACACTCTATAGCACATCAAAACTGTTTCTATGTGACCTATATTTCCCTTTATCTCTAGGTATTATACAGAGAAAAAGATTCTGAGCGGGCTCCCCAGGTCCAGCTGGTGAACGGGAACCAGACTCACTTGCTTCTTTTAAGGAACCTTGGCAAGTTCATCGTGTATGAGGTCCAGGTGCTCGCATTTACACGTGTCGGAGATGGACCACCCAGCCTCCCCCCCACAGTTGAGAGAACCAAGGATGATGGTAAGCAACCAATAAAATCAATGCATCGCCCACTGAGCAACATGCATCACCTAATTCTTCAGATGTTCCCACTGGTTATGACAAATCGTACATGCATAATAAAAGCAAAAATAAATGTTCGCGCACACACTGGGTCAAAATTAGACTTTGAGTGAAAGCTACCCATTTAGCAGATGTTCCTTCACACACTCACACACCAGTACACACGCACACACATTCATAATGGTAGCTCTAAGTTATGTCTTGCTTCATGCTCTGGTGGTTTCCAGCTGTGCCCAGCATTCAGACTGGCATTACCTCCCACGTGGCTCTAGACACAGACAAACACAAATGCATATTCGCTGACACACTCGCCTGGTCTCCTGGTGCCCCCACTGCATGAAACCTCATCTTGCATCATTGTATCGCTTGAGTCACCTGTCTGAACCAAACTCTCACTCACACATAGAAAAGAAAAACCACTAATGAAACTAATGAGAATTTGCTCCCAGACAGCAATGACATTAAATGGTGACTACATTTCAGATATTTCTTCTGAGAAAAAAGACCCCAGTATTCTCAAGTCCATCTCCTGTTTCTCATTAGAGCCTAAAACTGTGCTTGCATGTGAAAAAGTCGGCAAATAAAAGTCAGAGATTCCAAGCTATATGGGCGCTTTCATTTTATGGCCCATTTAAAAGCCTTCTCAGTTCTGTAATTAGCCATTAGAAAATGTCATTGTAATAAAGTAAAGCAATCACTCATTTTTATTAAAAAATTATAACTTAAATTATAAATTATAATTATAATCTTAAATTATATTCAATATTCAACTACAATAATTATTTTAATTATTGTATTCATAATTATTTTATTTATATGAATATTATTTTGTAATTATTTATTATTCATTTTACTTAACATTTATTTATAATTAAATATTAAATATTCAGTACAATTAAAAATGATCAATTTTGTGAATTAAGTATTATTTTGTATATTTACTACAATAAATATTACTATAATTGTGTTTTACAAATGTACTGTGAAATTATTACTAAAATGCGTTTCACATTGCAGTAATGAGAGGTTTTTATAAAATTATGGAGGCAAATGTGCTTAGTTATCATGAAGCTAATGGCATGGTAGGGAAAAAAAAATAATCTGGATTCTTTTGAATCTGGAGTAGAAAATACGGCACAGGCATTACTTGACAGTTTTCATGAGATTCAATCAAGTGAGAACCTCATTAAATCTCCTGAGCTATAATAGAGCAACCTCTGAGCAATAAAATTTCCTTCGGGAAGCTTCTCTCAGAAATATATACTCGCATGTTTGCATTCATATATCCCCAGCACAGGGAAGTAAGCGCTGCCATCTTCCCCTTTGAAATGAGTGAGTGTGTTCATATGTGAACTGTGGAGTCTTGCCAGCGGAATGACAAATGCCCTCTTTCTGTCATTTTTCTTAATCGGCTCAATGGAGCAACATTCATTCGGAAATGTACGGGGAGACCAGGGATACCAGATACTGGAATGTCTATGTGATTATTCTCTACACACACTGACTCACACATACATATCAAAACTAGTGGATTACCAGCGCTGTTGGCCTAGTGTCCACTGGCAGAGTTAAATGTGTTTGATGAGGGATTATGAATCACTAATATTTATATTTATGGATTTATGGAATTAGAAGTTTACAGCGAGGCTTTGTGTGTGCGTGTTAAGAGATTAAAATGTCATATTTATCGTGGCCGAGATAAAAGCTTGGTCCCACAAACAGGTTTTGAAGTGTTTGAAATGTATTCTACGTTTGCAGAAATCAGTGTGTGGACTACAGTAATCTGTTTTAAATACCATGTTCGACTGTGTATCCTCTCTCACCCTCCCTCTCTTCTCTCCAGTTCCTGGTCCGCCTGTCAGGTTGGTGTTTCCAGAAGTGCGTCTCACGTCTGTCAGGGTTGTCTGGCAACCTCCCTCAGAGCCAAACGGTATCATTATGGGTAAGAGAACATAGACGTTACACAGCCAGCCACACACATTTACCTAGCTATATAAATGAGGACTTTTGATGTTTTAGTATCATAAAATGTAGGATAGCATTGAGGAAATCGCTGTTCTGTTGTTTTTATATAAAGCTATGAAAGTACTTATATCTTTGCAAAGGTTACAAGAATGTAATTTCATCTCCTGTAAAAAGTCTCCTGTATGTTTGTTCCCATTGCGCCCTGAGCTATTTGAAATTGTATTATTGCAAGGACATGCTGTGTATTGCGTATAAGTCAGTTAGTATGTGCGCGTGTCATGAGATTTTGTGAATTGGGATTTCAACGGTGTATTGAGATTAAACCGCCTCAGTTTTGCCGTTATCAAGACTACGGGACGTACTGATGCGCAGCTATAGATGACTGGATTATGGACACTTAACCACCCATGATGGATCATATAATCCCTTAATAGTGATAGAAATGTGAAGCCTCTTTACCTCGGATGATCTCTTGCCTTCTGTCTGTTTTCTACACACACTCGCACACAGAGCTCTCTGCTGATTGGATCAATCGTTCCCTGTGTAGGATTGAGCGATATAAACCAAAAATCTTCAATCAGAGCAGAGCTGTCAGTGTTCCAGCGCTCATTTTATCCTCCCAGATCTTTGTAATATGTTTCATATGTGAGGATACGCTGATAATGTGACTTTCAAATAGCACTTTCAATGGGTCTTCCAGTCTTATGTGTTGATTTTTCAATTACTGAACGTCTGGCTGTATGGTGTGAATGAGGCATTGATGCCTTTAAGAGACCTTGGAGGCATTTCAGATAGAAAACCTATAAAATGATTAAGAAAAGAATACCAGATCAAATCATCATCAGTGCACTGCATAAAATCTTTCTTCTTGATGGAGTAGATCACCTAGAAATTAATAACTCTGTCATCATTTACTCACCTGTATGACTGTATTTTTTTAGATTTCTGAAGAATAATAAAGAATAATTTTGAAGAATAATAAAAAAATTATAGCGCCATTAAAGTATCATTTAAGTGGTCCATTTGATGTGTGCTATATTCCAAGTCTTCTGCAGTCATACAGAAGATTTTTTATAACATTAATAAGAAGAAGAAATATCTCTTAAGCTCCAAATCAATATACTGTATTAGAATGATTTCTGAAGGATTACATGACTTCCAAAAACATTAAAAATGTGTGTGCGTGCGTGTGTTTATTGCAAAACAATACAAAAATCATTTTTTGCAGTGTATATTTTATGCTAAACATGTCATGCATCATAATATGTTGTTGTTGTTGTTGTTTTATATAGCTCCTAAATGAGTTTCAGTGATAATGTATTGAAAGCAAGAGCCTGCAAATATTGATTGGTGGAATGAGCTGAGGTCTCTCTCTCTGGTGTCTCTTTTTGCTCTGGCATTTAATATCTCTTTCTTTTTCTCTCTCCCTTTTTGTCAGTATCTCTCACACACATGATCATTCTCTTTTATTCATCACACTCTTTCTCTTGTTCTCTATCAGGCTCTCTGTCTCTCTTATATCTCTCATATTTTATCTCTGTCTCACCTTCGCATTGATTCATTTATGGACTTAAAGATGAAGTTTGTAATTCCAGTGCTATTAGAATCACCAAACGGAGTTGCAAAAATAATTACTAGTTTCCCAAACACCGCCATTGACATTGGTTGAACAATAGACAGACACCCACATCACATTAAACTCGTGTCATTGATTAGGCCAGTGTTACTGTGAATCACTGTTTTACAGTAGATCAAATGAATAGTCCAGCAATCAATTGATTGGCTGTAACTGTCAACTTTGCAATGGATATTAATATGCAAAGTATTTATTAGCATGGAAACAAAATCAGCAGTTTAAGACATTAACTTGTAAGCACAAAACATAAGATACATCTCTTTAAATACAAACAAGACTTCATTGAACTATTATGATTATACCTGGTGCGATAAAAGCCTCATTGAAAACTCAATGCGAGGGCTAAATTAATGATTTTTGGGTGAACTATCCCTTTAATGCACCAGTTCAGGTAGAAACTGTAGGTATTACTTGCGTTTCTTGGATTGTGTCTGTGAAAGGGGTTCCCTTATCTGTCGTCGTTCTCTAAAAGGGGTTTCCTAGGTTCGTTGATTCACGTGCGGCCTGGTAACGTCTGGTGACGTCTAGGAAACCAATCGCGATGGTGCGTTGGCTGATGATGAAATGCATAGTGTCATAGGCAGGTAGAAGTTTGAGACATGGGTCAACTTAACTTTGAAAAGAAACTAAATCAAAAGAAAGATAAGAAATCCGAGACTAGACTGAACTCATTTCTTCATCTTAGACTAGATTAGAACAGAGCAGCAGTTTGTTTGTGTCATGAGTTTTTAACTCTACGGGTTGACTAACCCCTAAAAGGGATTCCGACCAATTAGAAATTGTCTTTAGCTCAGGGCATAACTGTGTTTTCCTCCTTTTACATTAAAGGGATACTTCACCTCTGGAAAGATGAATGTGTATTTAAAATGGGTCATTTATGTAGTAGAAATGTGAAATAATTTTTGAATTTGGAGCCTTCTAGACTGAGAAAAGCCAGAAAATGTATTTTTGGCTTATGTGGATGAAAGACAATAACTCCCAGAATGCACTTGCTTCGCTGCTCTACGAGGCCACTCCCAAACCACGCCTTCCGGTAAGAGCGCGCAGTTAAAACAACAAGACTAGGCTACTAGTGAGTCTCCGTGACGAATCTGCCCGGGATTTCGAGATCACTCAAAATGTCCGGGATTCGGCTTTTGCGTTCTACAGTCGCCATTCATTATGTTTACTGTGGCGAGCAGGACTGATGATTACTGATGAGCGACGGAGGAGGGGGAATTTTCTTAGCAATGTTAAAAAGCACATCAACCGATCACTTGTTTAGCGTTCATGTAAACTTTACATTCAGATTCACCAATCGGAATGAATTCAGTTAGATTGAAACAAAAGGTGTGCATGTAAACAATGAATGGAGACTGCAGAAACCAAAAGCCAAATCCCGGACATTTTGGACGATCTCGACGGCTGGACATGTCCGGGAAAAAGAGGATGGTAACCCCTACTACTCAGCTTTCTCCTACTACTCAGCTTTCTCCACAGAACAAGAGCCTGCTAGCTTAGCTTCCAAAGAAAGACGGCTGACACTATGTGTACATTCTGTGAGTGAGATCCCACCCTCTATGGGCGGCTTGAAAACATGCAGAACAGCCCCTACTTCTGGCTGTAGTCTTTAGCCTCTGGCCAGAAAATCCTTCCAGACAAAAAATACATAAATCTCTCACCTCAGGGGGACAAGAGGGAGGAAAGCACGGTAATTCGAAAACACTACAGGTTTTCTACTAATACAAAGCTTAATGCTAAATCCTGAAGTATCCCTTTAATAACATGTTGTTTTCTTGGTCACATGGTTCCTAATTTCCCCGCCCCTTGCAGAGTATAATTTAGTCATAATTTCTTTAAAGGGAATATGATACGTTTTACTCAAATTTGATTAATATCAACATTTAACATTCACACACATCACACCTCTTAGAAATTATTTAATAGTTTCTCAAAATGGCAGCAGTGAGTGATTAAAACATAATTCTGCTTCTTGCTCTGTTTTGATGATGTCATCACAGCCTGATTTGCTCCAAGGTCCTACAGTTGGTCTAGATGTTCACACAATTACATTTTGGGAAATCAATATAAGAATTACTTCTAGTTAATTATAGTCATCTAGCCATATTAAATAATTAGTTCACTTAATATTCTGTAATTATTTACTTCGGTCAAACCTGTAAAACTGTGGAAAACAAGGTTAGACAGTGTGCTTTTATGGTGCTTGTGAATCCTTTTTGTACCTTAAAATCAACCTATACCTTGTAATTTCATGGAAAAAGCAAAAGGTACATTATTCAAAAATGTTTCACGTTCCACAGACATCCTCATATCACTCCAAACGTTTATGAGTTTCTGAGTAAATGATGGACTAATCCTTTAAGTTGGGATAGGAGAAAGTATTTTAACATTTGAAAAAATTGCATACCTTTAATCTCTTTGTTGCTTTTGTAAAAACATATAGTTTAAGCTGTAGCTGTGTACGCAGCTCTTCATGTTTTCATGAGATATTGGCAGCGTGACATTCCTGCTTTCATCTTTCAGAGACTCGTGTAGATTGTGGTGCTCAGCTTTGGGGAAGCTACGTTTTAGAGTCAAGCTAATCTTTTTTAGTGTTCTAAAAGGTTCAAAAAGTAGATAAACACATTGAAGACATTTAAGGGGCAGTGTCATTGTAGATAACTTAAGTTTAAATTTTTTGGTAACACTTTAGGGTCCAATTTTCACTATTAACTAGTCGCTTATTAGCATGCATATTACTAGGATCTTGGCTGTTTATGAGTACTTATAAAGCACATATTAATGCCTTATTCTGCATGACCATATTCTAAATCCCATAATCCTACCCAATACCTAAACTTAACAACTACCATACTATTAATAAGCAGTAATTATGAGTTTATTGAGGCAAAAGTCATAGTTAATCTTAAGAATTAGACCCTAATCTAAAGTGTGACCAATTTGTTTAGCCATATTTATAATTTTTATGAACAATCATAAATTAGCTGGACAACAGATACATTTACAGCAAAAATAATAGCAAGCCTAGAAAATACTCTAATCTGTAACCGAGATAAAAACATATTGCACCTTTTTACGAATATTAGAATGATTTCAGAAGGATCACGTGACACTGAAGACAGAAATAATGGCTGCTGAAAATTCTGATTCGCAATCGAAGATAATATTAAAATAAAACGCAGTTATTTTATATCGTAATAATATTTCACAATATTACTGTTTTTACTGTATTTTTGTATTAAATAAATGCAGCCTGTATATATGAAAAAACAACAACATCTTAATATGAAACGTATTTACCACAGTACTTTTTTTTATTACCATGATTTTAAATGGTGCCTTAAGGTACTAGAATATGACTGGTATGAACGTGTCCTAAAAACATGATATTTGTGGTAGAAAGGTCTCTCCTTTCCTTCTCTCATAGTGTTGAGTGTCCGCTGTGATGTGTCCTGTGGTTAGGGATCAGTGATTCCTGTGGTAACAGGGCGCACAAATAAAATGCGCCTGACCGAGGGGGCAACAATCCGACCAATTACACGGCTTACTGCTCTCACCACGGCAACCCAGACATTAAAAAATGAGCGCTGAACCACCTGGCATGGGTCACAGCTCTACCATGATAGATGAGGGAAAATACAAAACCTGAACAGTTGATTGTTGCCCGTTTTTTTGTCCTTTTCCCTCCTTTTCTCCATGTCCAGGGCAATAGCTACTCAGACAGTGAAGAAAAGAAGAAGAAAAGTGTTCTAGTTGATTTCTGCCTCTAGCGTAACAGGGAAAAAAAAGTAAAAAAGAAAAGAAAAACCATCAAAAGAGAGAGCTCAGGAACAAGCGGGAAAAGCAGAGGATTTTGCATAGGCCCCTCTGGGCTTTTTGAGTTGGGTTAGCGATGGCCTCTTAATAAAGGAGGATCTTAGCGAGCTGTGCGTTCGGAAAGAGGAAGAGAGAAAAGGGAAGAAAGGGCGAATAAGAATCTGCGAAGACAAGGCAAAGGGGAAAAAAACATTGAATTAAAACCATCCCCAGCTCTGTAAAATCGTGCTAATCCTCCAAACGGAGCACGCTAACACCAAGCGTCCCATGTGACTGAGATAAAAACCTCTTTCTCGTCCGTTCTGTAGATTCCCCCTCTTACAGAGAACTTGACTCTCTCCATCTCTCCACCGCCTCATGTCAAAAACACCTTTTCAACTGTAATAAGCGCTTCCAGGTTAAAACATGTTCTCATACTTTGGAAATCTTTCACGGGACACTTTGGTCTTAGCATCTGCATTAAAATGAAATGAGCCATGTCTGCAGTTAGGAGAGGGTTATTAACTCTTATGAAGGAAAGCTGCTGTTGCAAACTTGTATAATGACCTTACGTATTTAGCTGAAATGTGACGCCTCATATGTTTAGACCGTTGTAATGATACACATCGGATGAATTGTTTCAAGCTGTTTTGAAATATGCTGTATAGTTTGTATGATATGGCTATGCCAGGATTTTGATGCTGTTCTTTTTCCTACATTGAAAGTGTGTGAGGATGTTTGCTGTCAAGCTCCAAAAAGACACAAGCAACACCATAAACCAAAAAGTGTAATCCATTTAATTTGTGTGTTATAGTCCACATCTTCTGAAGCCATACGATAGCTTTGTGTGATGAACAGAATTAAAAAAGCCATATTAAAAACCTTCCCCTAATTCTTATTTGCGTGTCGCAATAATTGAGTAATAATGGTAATATATTAATTGTAAATATTATTAAATTGTTAATGAATTCATGAATTGTTGTTATTGTTGTTGTTGTTGTTATACAATTAACGATATTTTCTAATATTTATAATTACTACTAATAATATATTAATTGTGAATATTATTATTATTATTAACATGTTCATAAGTTGTTCATATATTATTATTATTATTTATAATATGCTAATATGTATATATTTATAATTAATAATAATAGTAATTATTTTTAATATAAATAAATAATATTTTACTAATATTAAAACAAATTATAATTAATATATTATAATGATGATAATAATCATTATAAAAAAGTATTATTATTATATTGAATGATATTAACTTCAATTATTTTAATTAATAATTCATGATAATATTGTTAATATTATTAATGTTAATAAAATACTTTAATACATTATTAATACATTGTTAATACATAATTATTAATCATTAATATTAATTATAATTTACTCATATTAATTTGTATAATTAGTAATAATTATAAATAATTGATAATTTACTAATATCAACAATATTTATCATTAATATACTAATAATGGTTAAAAAAATTATTACATTAATTATAAATATTGGTACTCTTATTAAGTTCTCGTAGTAGAATAATAATATAAAAAGATGTCATATTTGAATATGTACATTTGACGTTTAGGCCACAGCACTACACAGACTCGTTTCCACTCAGATCTATACTAGTCAAGTCAGTCACCTTTATTTATATAACGCTTTTTACAATACAGATCATTGCTTCAAAGCATCTTTACAGTGATAACAGGAAAATAATGCAACAACGTGTACAGCAGATCTAGAGGAAAATAGTGTCATTGTCCAGCTTAAGTAAGGTCAGTGTTGATTCATTTCCATTGTAAACATCATTAGTTATTCATTTAGTTCATTTATCTATACAGCAGCTCTGGAGAAAACAGTGACATCATCGCCCTGCTCAATTCAGCTCTCATCCAATAGTCTCAGTGCAGTCAAATCAATAACATTGTTGAATATTAAGGATAATATACTAATATAATATACTAATATGATCATATTATATATCAAAATCATGTGGCAGCAGTTTTTACCCAATTTTGGCTTTCTTACTGCAGGCTATCAGATTTCTTACCGTCTGGATATCAATGATCCCAACAAGTTCACCACGGTTGAGGTGGGGTCAAACGCACGTCAGTTCACGGTGACGGGATTGATCCCAGAGTCGGCGTACGTCTTCCAAATCACAGCGCGCACTCAAAAGGGCTGGGGACCCCCGGAGGAGGCCATCGTCATAACCACAGAAAAAAGAGGTACTTTTGAAGGATGATCTAACAAGTCGAAACCTGTAGCCAGTTTATTGCTGGTCCAAGGTATTTGATATGCAAATTTCTAAGGTCTCTGAAATATCAACATGAGTAAAACTGTTGAAAAACCTGTCTAAAATATACTACCTTCCTAGAACCTTCTGTCTTCGACTTATAGTTTACAGTATCATTTTTTTAGGAAAAGGCCTTTTAGTATGAGTAAATATAAGAATAAGTTTTATTTTGTTGGCAATATGAATATTTAACTGAAGCAGCTTAGGTTTACTTGATTATCCATACATCATTTTTAGGACAATCATGTTAAAATATAGGTATCAAGTATAAAATATAGGTATCAATAGGCTTTTGAGGAACTTTTTTAATTGTACATTCCTCAGTCATCCTTTTAATTGCATGTTTTGACCCCACAATAAAAACTAGAGTTTTGATCATAAAATTACATAATTTTGCTCAGTTTGTGCCTCTGTAAAAAAACATGTCCTTTTTTTCTGCCCCTTTTTTTAGATGTATCTAATAAGATACTCAATGAAATACCCAATCACAAATAACTTATAACTTTTAAAGATTTTTTAATATATATTTTGTCTAAAGGTTCAATAAACTGTAAAAAAAAAAACACATTTAAAATAAGTTTTTCTGATTATTATTTCATATAATATTATTTCATAGTTGTGTCATCAATTTGTTTATTGTTTAATTGTGGAATCATTTACATAAACAGTGACGAATCAGAAGTGACTATAGCTAATAACTACTCATGTTATTCACTGAAATGCTCATGTTTCGTGCAGTCAGTCCGTAAAAGTAGAATATCAGTCATAAAGCTAATAAAAGCATACTGTCAAAACAGCATGTGGCCCTTCGGAGCTCACTGCATTTAACCCCGAGCCGGGTCTGTGACACATGCATATGCCCAGCAGTGACTCATTCCTCATGTCCCACAGAGCGTCCGCAGCCCCCTCGTCGACTCACCGTGCCTCAGAAAGGGGTGGAGTCTCATAAGCTTCGTCTTCATTGGAGTGCGGGGGGAGACGGCTCTTCCCCAGTGCGCTACTTCACTCTGCAGACTTTAGAGCTGCCGGACGGCCAGTGGAAGACCCACACATCCTCCATCGGTCATAATAACACCTCCTGGGAGGTGGAGAGGTAACACACGCGCACATATCTCTCTCTGATTAGTCATAACTGCCTGTGCGGGCAACGGCTGGTACAAGAAGAGTCACTATTTATAGCAAAATGTGCTTTAGTTCTGACAGACAGCACAGGAGACATTAAAATACACAGGATGGAGTTACGCTCGAGGTCATTGTTTGGATTTTAGAGTATGCAAACACGGAAATATGGAAATAATGGAATTACAATTCAACAAGGATATATTTTATGTTGCACAACAAAAAAGTTACAAAAAAATTTTTTTGGACATGGTTGCAAGGGTAATGTCATGTTAGCACTTTTGGTTTGTTTAGTTTTGTTTTGCAGGACATGTATCACAACACTACCATGTTTTTTGTTGGTTTGTTCTGGGTTTTTTTGTTGCTTTATTTGTTTATTGTTTAGTTTTTTTACATTTATTATTGTAGTACCAGAATTTTATGGACTTATACAATGGTAATTCCATCATTTTTCTTGCCATTTTTTTCCAGGCATGTACCATGTTTTTTTAAATTTCTTTTTACATACACCATGGTAGTAACAAGGTGGGTTTTTTCTTTGCTTTCCTCTTACACCACAGTAGTGTTATGTTTTTCAGGGGTCAATTTACCCATTTACCATGGTAATACCATGTTTGTTTGATGTAATTTTTTAGACGTGCCATAGTAGTACCTTTTTTGTGACTGTACTATGATGCACCATGTTTTCCTGGACATGAACAATGGTAGCAGGTATATATATATATATATATATAGATATATATATAGATAGATAATCTATTGCCAGAAGTACCCACTTATTGGCGTGTTCGCACTGCAGAAACTGGAAATGATTTTAGTTATAGGAACACCTTTTGGGAGGACTAAATTAGCTCCTACCTGCAGCGTAGGGTCTAACCCAGCACAATAGGAATTACCAGTGACGTAAGCGTACATTGATTGGCAGAACTCATGCCATACGAAACACTGGCACCCGCCATTTTTAAAAAGCCACGTAAACGCACAGGCTGTGTCCGAAATTGCCTCCTATACCCTTAAATAGGGCACTATTTGAGGGGACAGCCATTTGTAATAGTGTCCGAAACCTGTAGTGGACGTTATTGAGTACACACATTCAATACCACCATAAGTGTACAACCGATGTTTGCTAAGTTTCATATTTTCAGCGCACTCAGTGTCCGAATTCACTTACTTGTTTTCACTCACTCCTTCAATTGGACTATATTAGTGGAATAATGTAGGGAAAAGTGAATGATATATAGGGGGCGATTCCGAAAACAGCCACAGTTTACATATTCTTACTCCATGAACTATCTCAACGAACATGGAAAACAGAGATTGATGGACCGACACTGAAATCCAGGCACTTCTCAACCGATCATGGCGTCTTCCATCCTCCAGTTGTTGACGTTGTGTTGTTGAATGCTGCGCTTAAATGCCATTGCTGTCGTTTGGCTTACGTCACTTCCGGGTTCCTACTGGTGGTGCAAACGCAACCTGGAAAACGGCCCTAGTATAGTTCCTACATTTGAGTTCCTATAACTACCTGGTGCGAAAGTATCATGGTATATGTCAAAGTCCCATGGTATTGATACCATCACATTACTCCACAGTACTGCCACTGGGTTAGAGAGTCAGGATGAGACGAGGGGTGAAAATGAAACACCCTCGATTGGACTGAATCAAACAAAGCTCGTCAATCCAAACGAATGACATTACACAAAACGTAATACATTTTATATTATGGACATGCAGTGACACTGATGAGACATCAAGAATAAAAAGAGAGAGAAATCGATGGACAGAGAGAGTGAGAGACTGCAATTATAATCAGACTGACCATCAGGTGGCCTGATGTCTAATCACACATCCATTCATCTCCACCAGCTCACTAACCTGTTTTCTGCTCTCCATCCTCCAGTACTGCAATACTAGCTCATATTCTTTCACCCTGACTTTTCGTTCTTCTCATCATCACCTGTCTGATTCATGCTGTCACCTTGGATCACATCTCTAAATGTCCACTTGCATTAAGGCTAAAGATATAGTGAGCTGAAGGAATTGCCTCCCTATAACACCATCTTTCTCAACGCATTTTGTAGTGGAACCATGGGAGCATTTCTGCATTCAGTACCACCTGATTACCCACAGCCCACATGCCTGTCCATTTAATTACCCACATATGCCTTTCTCTGACATTCAATGACTCATCATAAGCCATCTTATTACTGAAAAGTAGGCACAGAGGATGAATCTGAAGTGGCATGTATAACCAAAAAAACTGCATTTGGACAGACTTTTTAATGTGGCACAGAGCTGGCATAAATGTAATTTATTTACCCCAGGAATCACAATCATGGAAAACTAACAATATGTTTGAATTACTACCCTTACTATTTCTGCAATCTGTGCACTGCATGCCGATTTGAGAATGGCTGGATTAACTACTACATTTGTTAAAATGCAAAACATAGCACTGGGTACTGTATCCCGCAATGCACTTGACTTGACATTTAATTTTACAAGTACTAATGTTGTGATTTTAACATCTCATTCTTGGCTGATTATTTGATTGAGCTGATGCTATTTTAACACAATTATGTTAATTATGCTAATTATGATCTGATTTTGATTCAAATTTGAATTGAAATATTTATAAATTTATAAATGTATTGTTGTAACATTATTAATTTCATTAATTTGTGAAAGAATTATCTTATGTTCAATATCTTATGTTGCATTTGTTTGACCAAATATATAGTAAAATAGAAATATTTTGAAATATTATTACAAACTTAACTCTTTTTTTATTTTTATTTTTTTTATTTAAAAATAATAATTTATTCCTCTGATGGCAATGCTGAATTTTCAAATAATATTTTAATTTGTACCAATATCTTAAAAAAACAGACTAGATTAATCATGTTTACAAAATGGAAACCTTAATAAAACCCCAACAGGTTTTTTGTTCGCTTCCATTTTGTTGTTTTGTTGAAAATCTTCTGTTTTGTTAATTGTTCAATTCAAAATGTTCATGAATTTTCAAGAGTTGAATATTACATTGCGAAATTTTCAAACCCTATACGATAATGTAAATATCTTTATTGATATATGCTGTTTATTTACAGTATAGTTTTTATGTTGGTACAGTGCTTTGCTTCAGTTTGGCTTGGTTTCTTTCTCTCTCTGTCACACACACACACACACACATTCTTCATAATTGCATGAACCGAGTGTTTTGAACCAAGAGGATGTTTGTGTTCAAACTATCTCAGAGGAGTAAATGCCTCCAGCTATTAAAACAGAAATGCCACTAACAGTCCTCGTCTTCAACGCCCTAATTATAAACACACACACACACATAAACACTCAGAACGATACAAGCACCCTCACAGTCCTGATTCTCAAATCCCTAATTGTGCACTTCACACACATGCACACACACTCTAAGTTTCCCTGATGGCCCACTTTGATATACATTACCCACAAACCTGTGTCACCTTCCAAGTTTGGAAAGCATGAACAAATCTGTGCAGTTGACTAATATTAAACGAATGATAAATGAATAATGATTTGTGATGAGCATAAAAATCTCAAGAGTTCTGTTCAAGGTTGAAGCAGAACTTGAGCAGGGCATTATGGGTTGAGCAGATCTGTCCACTCAACAGATTAGAATGTGTTCTTTTGACTGTATTTATGAGTGCATTTTCTATGATAGGCTACCTACAGTAGCAAGTTCTCCCTTCTCTGATTCTCTCGAAAGAAGTCTAGAAATGTATCACTTATGGTTTCTGTTGGTACATGGTAATGATCGTGTATGTGTGTGTGTGTTGAAATGTATCTCTTTTCTTGTAGGCTGAAGCCGTACACCTCTTACAAATTTAGAATGATGGCCACAAATGATGTGGGAGAAAGCGCCTTCAGCAAAGAAACGGAGCCAGTTACCACTCTGCAGGATGGTAATACTAGATTATGTGTGTTCTGCAAAGTGAATTATAATTTTTTAGAGTGCTTTTTGGACCTGAGTATTTGTGAGAAAATCTGAATAGATTGTGAATTATACGTTTTTGAGAGCTGTTTGTTGATAAGATAGATAGATAGATAGATAGATAGATAGATAGATAGATAGATAGATAGATAGATAGATAGATAGATAGATAGATAGATAGATAGATAGATAGACTCAGATAGAGATATATATATATATAGATATAGATATAGATATAGATATAGATAGATAGACTCAGATAGATAGAATGACAGACAGACGAAATGGTTAGAACGATAGATAGATAGATAGATAGATAGATAGATAGATAGATAGATAGATAGATAGATAGATAGACAGACAGACAACAGACAAAATGGTTAGAACGACAGACAGATGATAGATAGATAGATAGATAGATAGATAGATAGATAGATAGATAGATAGATAGATAGATAGATAGATAGATAGATAGATAGATAGATAGATAGATAGACAGACAGACAAAATGGTTAGAACGACAGACAGATAGATAGATAGATAGACTCATATATATATATATATATATATATAGATAGACTCAGATAGATAGAATGACAGACAGACGACAGACAGATGATAGATAGATAGATAGATAGATAGATAGATAGATAGATAGATAGATAGATAGATAGATAGACTCAGATATATATATATATATATATAGATAGATAGATAGATAGACTCAGATAGATAGAATGACAGACAGACGACAGACAGACGAAATGGTTAGAACGACAGACAGATGATAGATAGACAGACAGACAGACAGACAGACAGACGACAGACAAAATGGTTAGAACGACAGACAGATGATAGATAGACAGACAGACAGACAGATGGATGACAGACAAAATGGT